>NW_027494852.1:0-237809 GCF_021521415.1 Bidens hawaiensis
AAACGTTTTGTAGATAGTGGCACCTAGCATCCATGCAACTTTATCACGAAGATATCACCCAATAACAACCGGTTTTTTCATGTGTTTCACTTAAGTTATTCATATATGTTTTTTGTTGTTTCTTTAAAGTCACTCAATTTTTAATAGTTGTCTATTGATTGTTTGAATGTTGTGAGCTTTTTAAAAAATGTTAATTTTGTTACTATTAAGTGGCTTAAATACAAGTATATAACATGTATAGAATTATTTTATTCTCTAGTAATATGATTCATCGTGGTAAAGAGAAAATGGCAGAAGATGAGTAATGTAATAAACATAATTAAGTAGTAAAAAATGAAATAGGGTGTTATACAATACAATACAAAATCAAATTTCTCATTCTAGAATGCATATTTATGAGAATCAAAAGTATCCAAATTAATTTAAAATCCAATTCATTATTCATGGTCTAATCTAAACCATGTTGCTAAAAGTAATAAGAATGTGGGTAGGTAATCCGTAATTGCATGAAACTTGACATATCATTCTAATTAAGTTAGTCTTTTGATAATATAGATATATATTCTATTTAGGGCCTTGAGCATCTTTACATACAATAAATTGAAAGCAATTGATACTTGTTTTTCGATTAACATGTCCACATGCCATTTATTTATTTTTCTCTAGCACTCGTTTAAAAAATATCAAAATCAAATCTTTTAAATCATATTACTTTTAACTAGTATTAGCTTAATATGTTTCTTTTTTAATATTTCATTCTCAATATCTATAAATGACTAATTTGAAAATATATTTTTTAACTAACTAAGATTACTTATGAGCATGGGATAACCCGATCATCTCAATTACTCGAGCACTGAACCTTAGGGTTCTAGGCTGGCGCGTTCCCAAGAAAAAGCTTGTACATTAGCTCGCACCATCAGTCAAATTTTTTTTTTACCATATTATTTACGTTAAACTGGAGTATCTTAACTTAACTTTCAAAGTCCCAACTAGTAATTTTACGCCTTTCCTTTTACATTATATAATTCTTAATTTCAGATAAATGAACACAAGTATTTAAAATATTCGTAGTTTGTAGGGGATGAAAAAAAAAGTCCTAATACACATAGTCAAAAGAGTAACCACTATGACTTAATAAAACCAAGAACCAACTCACATCATCATGAACTAGAAAACCATTCTCAAGATTTTCAAATCTCTCTGACTGAAAAATCTATCAATTAATTTCATTACAATTATACGAGAAGACTAATAATCATATGTTGACTCATAAATAGTAAAACTATCTATAATGTTTTTTTTCTTATTTTCAAGATATTTCCTATAAAATTTTTACATTGGGTTTATATAAGTAATTGTTTTCTGTTGACAAGTTTTTCTCTTCATAAGTTAATAATTATATTCAATGGTGTTACTTTTATGCGGTTTTACCATAAGTTGTACTCCTATGAATATTTTTGTGATGGTACCATCTGAATTTTTTCTTGTATAGTAATTTCTTTTTGGAAATTAGATATACAAAGTTTCAATTTTCACATGACTTTCCTAATTGTTATGGTGTTAATTGCATGACCATATAGATTTTCAAAGTCAATAAACCATGTATAGATGTTGTACATTCTAAGTCAAGAGGGTTTGTTAGAAAATGATTTAAGTAAGTTATGTGTAGATTTTCAAAATCGAATCATTAGATTTGACTTCAAAGTATGAAGATAGAAAAACTTTTAACAATAGTTTTTTTTTTATGCTAAAACACTGAGTAGTTTAGATTAATGTAAAGATAGTGTTTGATTGTTTGAATGACCATTGTGAACATAACATGACAATTGACAAAGACCATGGTATTAGATATTCAATATTTTTTAAGAGATAAGCACCTTTTGCATTTTGCATTATGCATTATGTGAACGGGTGGATGCACTTTGCAACCCTAATTCTAAAAGCAAACATACTCCTGACGTTAATATTCTATCCCCACTTTGAGTACAGATAAAAATAATAATTAATCGATGTACAGAAATGGTTAAACAAAATATTCTTGTCATTTATTTATGCTTTAACTTAATATGAATATTTTTTAAGTTATCCTTAATAAAAAGTTTGATTTTATATCATTTTGAAATGGGTAGAGGATAACATCATATACCATTTTGATTGTGAAAATTAATCTTAAAGTCAATAAACTTGTTACCAAATCAACCTTCACTTCTGGTTTATATTGCCAAAATGCCTAACACCAACTAACATTATGCCTCTCAATAATAAAGTTAAAAGCAACTTCAACCTCCTTAATTCCCAAAAAAATCATTTTGTTTGCCTTTAAATAACAAATCTTGTTCGAATAAAAATAAAAGAAGTTTTAATTTCTAAAGAATTGTATATGAATGTTTAATCTTAAGACAATTGACATGATGTATAATTGTATATTATTTAAGAATGAACACAATTTTAGATATTAGTTTTTGTCATGATAAATTATATCATCACCTTATATTGTTGTTATGTCACACGTTATCGTACATCATATTTCACCTAAGGATTTTTTTTTTCTTTCAAACAATTGTGGTTAATTACTTTTGCCGTGGGGGGGGGGGGGGTAGTCACATAATAGTATCCAGGTTTTTAAAACGTTCCAATTAAGTCACTCGTAGCATTTTTTTAATCAAATTGGGTCACTAAACCTTCAAATCGAGCCATCATCATAATTTTTGTGTCGAGAATGAAATGGAGGAGAAAATGTAGGGGTCAAGATTTCCTATCTACATAATTACTAAAATATAAAAAATGTTAATTATATTAAAAATAAAAAGATATATAAAATCCACGCCATCAATCCACATCAACATAAAAAAGTAGTTTTAACTGAAACAAAAAAGAAAAATGTTAAAAAACATATTAAAACCTATAATTTAAATAAGACATGAAAGCTGCATGACTTAATTTGAAGACTTTAAACTTCAGTGTCCTAATTGATTTACTCTTAAAGCTTGGTTAATGCAAAGTTACCACTTTGAAATTTTATGAAGTTACAAGTTTATATAAATTTTAATAAAATTCTTAATGTTTTTAAATAAATGCAAACCTTTTACAAGGGTGTATATAGATATCCTTATTTTCAATTTTATCTACTTTTGGCCATAATTTCATATTGTCTTTATAACATTAACTCATACACTCTCTACTTTACACATAAAAATTTATCTATGTTTTTACATCTACTGAATTTGGACTTTCACCCTTAGAAAATATAGTCTTATCTAACTCGTTAGTGTCATTAAGCCAGACTAAATACCTAAGTTTCATTTATCTATTTTTCTTTTTTTTTTCATTTAGCATATTTATTTTTTATTCGCTTTTAATGATTAGGAGTTTTTAAAACCAACTAAGACTCAAATATTTTTTATTAAATTATTGATATTCAAGAGAATATCTGAATGACTTTGAAGCATGTGACAACAGCGCAGCTATAATCATTTACAATGATATTCATTTTATTTTTTAAATACATTTCAAATAGAAATAAAGTTCAATTTTCTTATTAAATTAAGACTGGGAGTCTGGAATGTGATAATAGAGAAATTAACAAATATTTAATTAGTAAGGGGAATTTACAACCCTAATAACACGTCTCTTCCTCCCCTTTCAAACAATGAGCATTGTCTGTTTCTTCTCTTAAAAATCTGGAAAGAAGAATAATATTATAAAAGTATAAACACTAAAAAAAGTAAAATTTTACAAAACTATCCTTAAAAGTAAATATAAAATAAACCCCACATTCAAATTGGTCAATTAGACCAAATCTATAGATCCTAATCAACCAACAACTCCAATCATTTCATATCATACGCCTTTTTTTCGATAAGCTAAAATGACTAAAATATCCTTCTGACCAATCATGCTCGAGGATGAAAGACTTGATTGGTAGGTGCTGGCCAGGGGTTGAACGGTAATGCCCGGTGTTGGTTTTGGTTCGTAGTTGTAAAGTGGGCTCGGTTATGTTGGTGGTTGACCGGCTTCTCTGGTGGTGGGACCGCCACGCGCTCACACGAGGGGCACATGGTGAGGGTGGTCGGAGGGGCCATTTGCATAGAATTGTGGTGAAAGTTTTAAAGCCCTTAGTTCTTGTAATTCCTTTTGTAACCTTCTATTTTCTTCTGTTAAATTTTCACAACATCTTTTCAAAAATTCACAATCCACCTCTGTTTGCTTCAATTTAGTCCTACAAACACCACAAAATATTCAAGTTTAGTAATTTAATTCATTTCCAAAAATACCGAAAATACCCTTATAAAAAGATTAATGTTACTAACCTTGCCCTCCGGTTCTGGAACCATACTTCCACCTGACGTGGTCTTAACCCGAGTTTCTTAGCCAAAGCCAGCTTTTGCTTCTGTCATAAATTAATAACCAATAACTTATTAGATATTTACCTTTATATTATTCTTTATATTTACTTTATATTATTTTTCTGTCTAGTTTCTTACTGGTCGGGTTTTTATTTAATAAAATATAACTGTACAAGCTTTTAAGCACGCTTACAGGATTAAGAGTGTTATGCTCTTTGAAGCTCTCTTCGAGCACCGCGGACTGGTCTTTCGACAACCGAAGCTTCTTTCGGGAATTATCGCCGTCTTCGTCGTCGCTAATTCCTCGAGAAGAAGCTCGTTCGACGTCGTTTTCATTAACGACGACGTCTCTTTCGCTTCTCTTTCCACTTATGCTCGAGATAGTGCTGTTCGGTGATGAGACACCGGCCTCCTCCTCCGCTTCGGCCGCCGTTGGCGGCATCCGGTTCACATCGATTCCTTTCAGAAACGTCCTCGTTTCGACTTTAAACGCCTCAACGTTGTTCCGATCTGCATGTAGTTGGTCTAATTAGTATCCGTTTTTAGATCTGGGAAAACCGATCTGAAACCGAAAAACCAGACATAAACAAAACCCGATTGTTTTGGTTTTGTATGTAGTAATATTGAACTTAGCTAAATTTAAGTATTTTCTTTTTTATTTTTCGTTTTAAGTAACTTATAAAAATTTAATAAATATGTAACTCAAATACTTACCCAGATTTATAATAATTAAAAATTAATTAGTTATTAGATAATAAAATGATTTAAGCCCAAATTTACTATTTTGGATAAAAAAAATTCGGTTAAAAATTTTCAAGCTCAAATGACAAAGCGGAAAAACCAAAACGAATGATTTTCAATATTCAAAAACCGAAGTTCTGGTTTTTTTCGTTCAGTTTTAGCCCAAAACGACCCAAACGAAACCGTGCACACCCCTAGATCTAACTAAATAACCGATCAATTTAAGAATTATCATAGATCTATTCCATTCAAATTATTAAAAATTTGTAACAATATAATCACCTGATGTATTCGGGTACGAATCGGACCAATTCGTCGTCCGATGGTGAAGATTAAACGCCGCGGACGACGACGAATCCAATCCGGGCATCAAATTCATCCTAATTGTTGACAGATTCATCCCGGCCGCAGCCGAAAAGTTCAAGCTAAGGCTCAAGCCCAAATCTTCATTGTTAGCCATCATTAGCACAAGTAGATATATTTTTTTCTTCTATGTTTAACTTATAAACTTGATATGCAGATCAAGAGAGAGAGATTGAGAGTGTTTGACAATAATAAGATGGAAGCTAATGAGTGGGTTGTTTATATAGAAAGAATAGAGAATGATGAACGGCTTGATTGAGCCGTGTAAGCCGAGCTGTGAGCTGAGTGTGTGTATGAGAGATTTAAGAGTTGTGGAGACAAGGACTTTTTGAGACCATATGTGCATGCAACCAACTGCTTTTTATTGTTTGACTGTTGACTCTTTTGTTAAATAATAGTGTAAAATAATTACTTTTTATCTTTTTTTTTCTTTAATGTGTAAACAGTTTTATTAAATAATAAATAGTGTAAAATAATTACTTTCAATACTTTGAAGCCAGCGTGTGTACTTTTTTTTGGTTATAAAGTGAAACCAAATTTGACTATATACATTGTTTAAAACATTTTATGATTATTATTTATAAATATAAAGTAGTTATTGTCGATTATCCTAAGCTCAATTGGTTAATACTAGTTGGGCTAAGTGTGAGAATAAGAATATACTTGGTTTGAATCATGTCCGTGGCAAGAAATATGCGGAACTCTTGTGGGTTCGATTCCAACAAAACAAAATACCATTTTTCTAGGTTTCGAACTCTCAAGTAAGGTGTGTTGTGTGTGCGTGACAAGCCTTACGAGGTCGTTAACAACTAGTTGTGCTAAAATCATTCAAAAAATTTATGTGTTGAGATGAAATGTAATTTAAGAAGGTAACTTCCATGTTTAAATAGTTGTATTTTATTTACGGTTTTACAACCACTTGTATTAAATAACTATGTTTTGTACACCTAAATCACTTTAATTATAGATTTAATGGCTATGTTTAGCGTTATTCATATAAGGGTCGTTTGGTTTACAAAATGTTAAAGAATGAATTACAATTTTAGAGGGAATTGGAATATGAGAGAAATGGAATTAAGTTTAATGAAAAGTTATGTTGTATTCGGTTAGTAATAAAATCATTAAAGGAATTGAAATGCGTAGAAATTAAGTAGACAAAAACTACCCCTTATTGAAAAATAATATGAATCTTCTTATTGTCACCACAAATTCCAATCAATTGAAAAACTGTGTGCTAAAACTGGTTTAGGGTTCTGTTCTTTGCCATTATGAATATAATTCCCCACATGATGGTTCCAATTGATTATTTCACACATAATTCATAAAGTAATCAAAAGGAATTGATTTACATCATAAATGGGTTATTTAGACGTTAGGTTGAAAATCAAGTGAAAATGATTTCACGTTTTATAAAAGTAAATAAATAACCATTTGAACATGAGTTAATACTGATAACATTTGATAACGATACGGGTATTCATAATCCCAAGTTCCATTTCAGTTGTGAAATCATGTTCCGTATCGGGTTACTAACCATCGAACATCTGATGAGTAATAACCTATTGGGTATCGGGTATGCTCATGAGCCTATCTAAATTACTTGTTACAAACAACAAAAATAATATAATAACAATATTTACAGATATGTTTCTGGTGATTGATCAATTATCTTTATGAAACTAATTTCATAACCGTCCTATATCTTTCGAGTTTCATATGTGTTATTTCTTTCTTGTTGCAATCCTAAAAGTTAGGGTGTTCATTGTTTGTTTCAACAGGTCTTGATGAAAATTTGACACCGAATCACTTGCCTACAATTTTGAAATTCGACAAACCAAACTGTTTTTTTAATTCAAATTCTAAAATTGGGGTTTTTATAACGATAAAGTGATCTATAATTTTAATACATAACTAGGCGGCAACCCGTCGCGTTGCGTCGGGGGCACGAATTCGGTTGTTATTAGTTAGCTTCGTCTTGTTACAAGCATTAAACACAAAACACAAATTAGTAAACACCCAAAATAGAAGTGACTCTTATGACATATAATAAAAAACATATTTAAAACACATGGTCGTTGCAGTGGCGAGTCCTCGTGAATTTCTTCAGTATTGGATATATTTGTTCCGGTTCAGAACTAAACCCAAAAAATAGTTACGTCAAAATAACATATTTAAAACAAAGACATGGGTGTTACGACGAGTCGACGCAAATTCTATTGGTATCTATTAGTTTCATTACGGGTTTGAGAACCAAACCTAAAAAATAATTTTTTTAGACTATCATATATATTTAAACAAAAAAAAAAGATACAAAACATACATGAAAAAAAAACTAATAAAAAACCTATCACATCATACACTGAGGGATAACTAACAAAAAAATCAAGTTGTTACCATAGAGACTTGAACACGGGCAAACTTGATCAAGAGAGTTGAAAAAGTTAACTAGAGCGATTGAAACAAATAGATAGATTGAGTTATTATTAAATTTATATAAAAGGCTAAAATAATAGCCTTAAAAACCTTTTTGCCACAAAACGTTGCTTTTATCTATATATATATATATATATATAACACAACCCAAATAGGTCTCAGTCGCTGGTATCTGAGCAATTCTTCCTGTTGCTTTTACAGAACTCCCTTCTTGTATCAGCAAACCATCACCCATTAAAACAACACCAACATTAGTTGATTCCAAATTAAGAGCAATACCTATTGTACCTTCTTGAAATTCTACTAATTCACCCGCCATTACTTCATCAAGACCATGAATACGAGCAATACCATCACCTACTTGAAGTACGGTACCGGTATTTACAATCTTTACTTCTCTATTATATTGCTCAATACGTTCATGGATAATATTACTAATTTCGTCGGCTTGAATGGTTACCATAAGTATTTCTTAATTCTTTTTTGAAAAAAAAAATCAATCAAAAAAAATAAAAAATAATGCCTAAACTAAAGTAGAAGGACTAATCCGTTATTTTGTTTCATCGCCACCAATATGCCAACATTGGCACTGATAGTACGTAAATGTAACTCGTTGTTTAAACAACTATTCAGAGTTCCTAGAGCTCCTTGTAAGGCTTGTTGGAAAACCCGTTGTCGGACTTGATTACTGGCCTTTTGTTGTTCAAAATTGATAGTTTCATTTTTGTAATTTTCTAGTTGTTCCAAAGTCTTATAAGTTGAATCAATCAAATTCAATTTTTCTCGCTCTATTTCAGAGTATCCATTCACGCGAAACTCATCTGCTTCTATTTCTACTTTTCGTAAGCGAGCCCGGGCTTTTTCTAGCTGTTCTATGGCCCCTTCGCGCAATTCTTCTGAATTTCTAATAGTATTCAAGATTCTCTTTTTTCGATTATCTAATATATATATATATATATATATATATATATATATATATATATATATATATATATATATATATATATGCATAACATTATATTTGTTGTCTTGTTGAGGTTGCTATTTAAAAAATTGTAAACAATGAACTATAAACCATATAAATGTTAAATCAGCATAACATAACCAAGCAATTATTACCATCCAAATTTTTGTTATATTTTTATTATATAAAAGTGACAAGGAGTTGTACACATGTCACGCGCTCCACCGGGGGCTCCAACACCCCCCTTATCCAGTTTCTCTCTCTGCCACACGTCATAATATTATTGGCTGGAGCCCCCACTCGCGCCCCCATTAGAGCCCCCCACACCCCTCAGCCTAAGTTGTACTCATGAGCATTCGCATCCACAGGTATGACATGTGGGACCCAAAACCATATAGACTCATCAAGTCCATCCATTGTGTCATCATGAGTAGATTGGTGATTTTTAAGGTTGGATCCAACCAGACAAATCAATATCCACTCCACCTGCTGTGGGCCCCACCTTCGCCCTATGAATTCTCTCAATCCACAATTTATCATTGATTTTGCTTAAGGGGCCTGGTTTCGTTTTCGTTTTGGAATAACTTCTCTGTCAAAATTCTCTAATTTATTTTGTTAGCATTAGTTTATAGAGGAAATTATATTTTTTTGGTTCATCAATTGTGTTCATAGTTAGGGTAATGTTATAAAATTAGATAGCTTGAAGAGAGACAAAAAAATAAAAGATATATTTAGGATATTGGTGTGTTATGTATACGTCTTATTTTCTTCATACCCCACATGTAGCTTAAGATTAATGAAATTTTTCCGGGTATGATTGTTATTGTTTACCTTAAAAACTGTAATATGATTTTTATTTTTATATAATAGAAAAATCAATGTGTATAAATAAAACAATGATAAGTAAAGTAAATATCACGATAAATATTTTTTAAAGGGTATTTACTATGGATTCATTTCCTATATGTATTAGACTATTTGATAGTTAAAATTACCATTTTGATATAGTGTGTATTTAATCATCTAACCACATTTTTTATATTTGGGAATGCATCTACTATAACTCATTTGCTATTATGTACAAATAAATTATCTTTTAACATCTAATTTTCATTAGTTACTAAAGGGTGATATTGAAGATGTATTGCAATTTGATAGTTATTTTCCTATATTTTCTTTCTCTTAAGATTGGAAATGTCAATTCAATGAATTAGCAATCAATAAAACGTGTTTTAGCTGATTGATAAAGAAAACCAATATATATTTTCATTATTTTTGCAACCTATTTGTGTGTGTTGTGAAGGATAATTAAAGGATATCGTATGGTATGACTATTTTTAAAAAAAACTTCAAGTTTGGATGTTACTTTAATTAAAATTACAACTTAAATTGTAGTTATTGATATATAGAGTTAAGAAAATTAAAAAAAAATTAAGAAGAAAGTAAGTATTTGAAGGATACGTAAGGCACTGGATTCCTTGATACTCGAAAGCGTCATCAATAATTTACTTGTTTTAATACATTTAAATTACGAGTCATTGGCTAACTTTAAAAATCGATATAAACTAGTCTTAATACCTACACGTTGCAACTAGGACGTTAAACCGTAAAAAAAAAAATTTAAAGTAAAAAGAAAATTAAAATATCAATACTTGAGTGATTTCGTAATTATATATCCATTACTGTTAGACCGACGTATACATAGATGAAAAATCAAAAGGAGAATTTGAGAAAACGTTTAGACATTAGAAATAATAATTGAGTCACTTTCACATTCTTTTTAATGTGTGGATAATGTTATATCTTGTCTCTTTTTTTCTTTTTTCTTGTTGAAGAAAAGCTCCAACATTACATGTTCACGCGTTACTTTCAATTAAATGAATAATCGTAACCAATGAATATATTTGTGTAAGATAAGTTAGCTCGTATTAAAAAAAAACGACATCAATGATTCTCGGTCTCATATATAGTTTTCAAAAAATGATAAATGGGCAAAACCTTAAATAACAAAACTAGTATCATATTATTTAGAGAAATACATGTATATATCTATTGAAATACAATTTAATTGATTGTGACCTAAGATGAGAATTCCAGTGATATCGTACCTAATTGCATTATAAAATGGAAATGGTGATTTTTTATCTTAAAAATGATGTTTGAAATTATGTTTTTTGAATGTTAATTATAACTTTACGCATCACTCTAACCACACTATTGTTTGGAATAGCGTTACCTACCTTTTTACCATCACGAGACTCATCCGTCCTTCATTTCCACCGCAACCACCTTAGAGTGCTGTAGCTTTTGATGCCAAGGCCTATAACCAAACTTCGAATCCACAATCTCATGTCACTCATTGGTAGGAAAAAATGATTCTTTGTGTAGTGTAAATGTAATGACAGTGCAAAATTGTAACACTGTGTCATTGTGAAAGATTTATGGATAATAAAGAAAGACGACAATGATAGAGTTGACGACAAGAAAGATATGTGGTTACCAGATGAAAAGGATGAAGATGGTAGATGAAATGACGTTTAGAGCATTCTCATCTCATCCATCATCTTCTTCTCTCATCTTTAAATTTAATATATATATATATATGTGTGTGTGTGTATACACACACACATTAAAAACTAACTCCATGCCATCAAGTATTTGTTTACCCCAACCTTAAATTATATATAAAATATTATTATTCATCATTCTTTAAATTATTATGAGCGTATAAAAAGATAAATATAATAGTAGTGGATGTTTTGTGGAAGATTTTTAAAAATAAGTATTAAATTTTAAAAAGTATAAATATTAGTTAAATTATAGAGTAGAAGATGGATAAATTGTGTGTTCTTATACATGTTTGCCGTATTATATATTATGTGATTTATCTTTCCTATCAATTTTACATCCCATAAAAGTAAAAACTATAATAAAAAAACAATACTTGTATTCTTTATTTTGTCTGGAAAGTGAACAATAAGCTTTTGGTGACAAGGACACTAACAATTTTAAACCATGTTTAATTATTTTAGACCAGTTGCAACATGAGGATTGGCTTTTCAAATTTCAAGTCATGTACAAGTGGGGTGGGGTGGGGTGGGGTGGGGTGGGGTGGAGTGGGGTAAAGGGCAAAATTATCAACTATGAAATGTCTTTACAGGGGTAAAATTGTCAAGCCGTGAACAAATTGTAGCCAAGACCCCTAAGTCAATGCCAAAGAGAAGCCGAGCCGAGCCAATGCGTAGGGTCCAAAAAACGACCGAAGAGAGTGGAGTTCACGTGGGAAGGAACCTCCCCCCTCATAGATCTCACGTGTAACAGCATATCTTGTTTATATACACGTGGGCCCTTTTTTTGCTTTTTATTTTTCAATTTTATATTTGTATCATATTGATTTTAAATTACTACAGTAAGATTTAAATCAAGATTTAAGTTTTTTAAAGGAGTCCTACTAGGAACACCCAGACATCCCTATACGGGTATACGGAGACGTATTGGTCCAGTATAAGACTACATGAGACGTATAGAAGGATATTTTAGAAAAATTATGGATGTTCTTAGAAAACCCCTTTTTATAGCGTTCACGTCCTATTCTTTATATTTTGTGATGAAGGATTCTACAATGTGAAGAGTGTTTTGAGTAAGTTTTCAAATATAAAGAGAAAATGCACTGATTTTTTAATATATTTGTTAAAGCGATGAAAACTTATTGTCAAAATGATTATGAGTGAATAGGAAAGAAAATATAATGATAAATTTATAAAAAATATTATTTAATTAAAAGAAAAAAAGATTATATAATTATATTTAATGTTGTTTTAAATTTACAGATAGGGTGGGAGATGTGTATGCTATTATATGTTACTTCATATTAGGTCATTAGTGTGAGTAAAGGCTGGGCTATAACTAAAGGTTGAATCATGTAACTGTAAATAAACATGACCTAAGAAAATCGAAGGTTATGGTCAAGTGAATAAGTTTAACCGACCAATCGGTCATGGTAACCATTTTGGTAAAAAATTACATGAAGATAATTAAGTAACCAAACTTTGATTGTGAGGTAGGATATTTGATACTATAAACGAAATAGCAGGTAAGAAATGTACGTGGCACAACGATTCAGCGAGGAAAAACCCTTGATTATTAGAGGATTTACGGCAAAAAACCTCGGGAGTGGAAAACTATCCCACTACCTCAATTATATTAATGAAAATCGGTGATTACAAGTGTTGGAAGTGCTATGATCGCTGCTCTAATTACAATTGAAAGTGTACGGGTGTATGTAGTTGTGTCTTATGGGATCAAGCTCATCTATTTATAGTTACAATGGCTATACCTAGTAATAATAAGCATTAAATGTCCTCTCAAGGATTATGGACCAGATTGCATGTCTTTGTCTTAATCGTGTTGTAATTGCCTCCAACGTATATAATCTTCAATGTATGACAAAGTCTTCAGCTGAGCATTAAATTGTTGATTGTTGTCTGCAAAACCAAGTCAAGGGTGAAAGGATAATGACGGTTATTAACGATACTTACAGAGGATACTGTATGATTTTTGTGATCCTGGGGCATTGCGAAGATTCTTTTGCGGATTCTGCCTGTCAAGATCCTTGATTTTTTACCCACAACAGTTACTGTGTCTTAGATAAGCAAATTTAACCGAATCCAAACAGGGCCTTATATGTTTTATATTTTTTAAAAATTTTTAGATCTCTATTTACAGCTTTTTACCTCTATTTCAGGCTTCGGACATCTAAATTTATGCTACCATTGTCTATAACATAGCTTGAAACCGGCATATTTCATATTCGAAATTTCGTAATTAAGTTTGGAACACCATACACTAACCAATTTCAACAAGTTTGAAGAAAAAAAAACATAACAAAAATGCATTGGATAATTAAACGAACTTTAACTGAAATCAACCCATACCCAAATGTTAATTAAAGCATGTCGTATACACAACTATTTTGCAACTTTTCGATTTTGTCTTTTCATTTAAAATTATTGCTCACTATATTTTTTTTTAATAACTATATGATTTATTTAAAATATAATAATATATAAAAAGGATAGAAAACATGTTAGGTTATTTGCCTAAAATTTGGGACGGAAAACAGTTTCAAATATTTGGAAAGGTCTGGATAATGTTATTTTTATGATATTCTAGTATGTCTCGAATTTGACAATGTTTCAATCAGCGTATATGTTTTGACTTTATGTGTATTAAAAAATTACAAAATTTATTACTTATCTATAATATATATAAATAAAGACATAAAAATCTAATGTGTCGCGATGTGGTTGTTTCCTCTTTTTCTGGAGTCATCAGATTTGCTTAATTTTTAAATGGAGGTTTCTCATGCGTTTGACCCGAATTCATGGATATGGGTCTTATCAAACCCAAATAATTCTTAAGGGTTATAACATCTCATTAAATTAAAAACCAATCTCACCAAATATTTGATATAAAAATCCTATAAAGTAGGGATATACTAAAAATTAATATATGATTTATTTAAAAAAAGATATATATTATCTATAATTAAAAAAACAATTTGATAGTAATAAAAAATAAATGGGTATTGGGTCTTATCAAACCCATGTAACTTTTAAACCGAGTTATAACATCTCATTTATTTGTGAAACAATTTATTATCAAACCATAAGTATATTATTAACTTTCCTACAATAAAAAAAGAAAAATTAAAAAATAAATAAATATTAAAAACAAATAATATAAAACAATCCCCGTAATACGGGGGACAAAAACTAGTTAATCTATAAATGCTATAAAACTAAACGTTATAGCGTTTTCTTCTTCGATAAGTGTTACATAGAATATTTCTAGAGAGACGTTAAATACACAGCCACTTTTGTGCATGAACATATGCAATCATATAATTAATTAACTTGTACTGTACTATTCGCTTTAACTATAAGTCTATAACATCTAAAATGATTTATCTTAGATGCACCAAACCTAGTTGTTTATATAGTTCTTGAATTTATGTACTTAAGCACACACCAGTATCCAAATATTAAACTTTGATTTGCTTTTGTACGATTATACATAAAACAAAATGCCCGTAATTATTTTTTGTACTTTAGTTATTATTATTTAAAAATAATTACTTTTATTATTACACTGCGAAATATCTATTTAAACCTAAACTATACAAAGTAGGATAATTTGCTAAAAAAAAGTAATAATACAACATTAGACTATGGGGTAAGGCTGTATGGAACACTCCCTGTTAACGTTCACTATGTGCCATATCATCTTCACAACACACTCCGCCAGCTTTCACTCAATCAAATAAATGAATCAATCCCACTCCACTCACTACTCATTTTTTCTTTCAAATAAAAAGTAAAGGGAATAATATTAAAACAATAAAGTGTCAACTCATCTTGAACAGAGATTTTCACGCATGGTAAGCCATTTGCGTTAAAATTGAAGATGGGGTGTCTCTCCTTACCAATGTCCAACTCATCATATCATTTGCGATAATGAGTTCATATTCCATATTCTTAAAATATTAATATAGTATATTACGCATAAAAGGTTTCAATGTTTGAAAACGACAGCGATATCCAGAAAAATCTCACATGTAACATAGCCATCGGTAGGCTCTAGAGATGATCAAATATATAGAAACGTAATACCTCTGTCCCAAATCATAAAGAGGCTGATTTCAAGAACACCCTGACTGATGTTTGCAAACGAAGTAGGATATGATTATAACTTTTTTATATATTAAAACTTAGAGATCTGATATTTATATATTTATTATTATTGTTATTTTTTAAAGGTCAATTAATTCTTTTATAAATAACACAAACCGAGCTACATTTGGATAATGGGTAAGCGAGCAACAAGCTGCGCCGTTATTCCCTTTTGAATCGCAAAGCCTATTCTACTAAATATAAATCATTGGTTCCTCGGGCTCTGTGAGTCACTGTGGACCACCTTCTGCACCCGCTCCAAGAAGCGAACCGCCTCGTGAGCTAGGGATCCATAAGTGTCGAAGGCAAATGGAATGAACACGTGTTGATTCTCCAAACACGATGTCTCATGCTTCGCAACCTTCCTAGACTCCGCTCTCAAAACCGCATGTCCCGGTACGAAGCCACTGTCTCTCAGACCCACCAGCAGGGACACCCCAGTGAGGTCAACACACGCATGCTTACCCCATGTCCCGCCAAACACAAGAACATCCGCAGGACGCAGTGTAGATCTTCCATCTCGCGGATCAGTCAAAAAGTTAACATGTGCCTCTTTCTTGGCTGAGATCCTGGCACGTCTAAGCACATCCCATAAATCATCTCTAACCTTGTCATGACGATACTTGAATTCCGACAATTCCTTACAGTGAAGGGTATGCTCACCAAATCTATTATCATAAATTATCCCGTCCACTTAGCCTACAAGTTGGGTGTGAATTGAATTCATTGTTATTTTTTACTTTTCTTAATCTGGTAATTTGGTTACATGAACAAGGTAATTGAATTTGAAGTAACTAAAGAGAAGTGCGCGTGAACTTACATGATTGAACACCCACAAAAGCCGTGCGTGTCATCTTGTCTGTCCGTTAGCAACACCCACTTTGTATAATCATTTGAACTACTACGCTTCTAGTATTTCCTTATATAATTCAACTCGATACTGGTGCGCGTGATCACCACGTCAATGTTTGAGTTGGGTTTCATATTTATTATTAGGGCTGTAAACGAACTTAACGTTTGACGAAGTGTTCGTGAAATGTTCGGCGGGAGGTTATTTTATGTTAAGGGTGAGCACGGTTCAGTTCGGGTCAGTTATTGGGCGAAACCCAAACCGAAACGAAGCTATCGGTTATTTTAGAATACCAACCGATTGGTTTTCGGTTATTCGTTTTTTGGTTATTTTTTGTTTCGGTTATTTTTGTTTTTTTTATTGTGAGTAGATTAAAAAAAAGAATTCAAAAAGTAGAGCACGTCATATATATTGAATTCAAAATACAAAAATAAGCACGAGTTGTGTGGAACCGAATAAATAAAAAATTGTTTGAGTAGTAGAGTTTAAAATTCAACAAAGTTCCTAATAAAAAAAACACTAAAAGTTTGGCTCGAATATTCACTCATTATCGTATTCATCTTCAAAGTTTAGACCCGATATTCATCCTCTTCATAATCTTCATCACCGTCAATGGTATGTTCTTTTGGTGTTTTGTTTCCGGTCATAACATATTAAAAAACACGTAAAAAACATGGGTTCGATTAATCAGTTCGGTTTTTTAAAATGGATAACCGAACCTAAATCCAAAAATCGGTTTTTCAAAACTACAAAATTAACCGCCGGTTAATGGTTCGGTTTGGTTTTTCGGTTATTCGGTTTCGGTTCGGTTAATTCGGTTTTCTGCTCACCCCTATTTGGTGTATGTTTGTTTGATAAATAAATTCACATGAACAGGGAATTTCGTTCAATTATGTTCTTAAACGTTCGATAAGGTGTTCATTAACGTCCGTGTATGTTCGGTAATTTTTGTCTGTCTAATAAATGTTTCTAATACATCTTTCAACGAGTTTTCTAATCATATATATAGATTTAAGCAATATATATAACTATAAACAAAACTATATACGGGTATTATGTGATTAGGTAATATATAAATAAATATGAATATAAATGATAAATAAAAACAACAAAGACTTGGTAATCAGATCAAACCGTTGACACCTACCATTATCGTTTAGCAAAGTGAAATTAAACATTGTTTATATGTATATGTGTTCGTGAACCGTTCACGAACAAAAACTTTCATTCGGTTTGGTGTTCGTGAACCGTTCGTTTATTAGATATAAACTTACCGAATGACCATGAAAAATGCCTTGTCTTGTTCGGTTTGATTCATTTGCAAAACCCCTACATTAGAGATTCTTTTAAAAAGGCTATTAGAGAAGTTTTTCATCAAGATTTTATAGACCAAAGTAACAGGTTGTGGGAAAATAATAGGTAGGTTCGATGAAGGGTTCATTAATATTACTATAACTATATATACTAATTTGAACTTTTTTATGTATATAAGGTTATACTTTATGATTTGTATGTTGTATCTTAGTTAGTGCATCACCAATAAGGAAGTTTATAGTGATGTTTTTGTATATACACATGATTTGGGCCCATCTAAAATGCATTCTCTCTCCTCTCTCCTACCTTTCCACTCACAAACCAAGTTTATAGAGATTCTTCACCAAGAATCTTACCTCTACCTCTCTCCTCCATCTCATCACATCTCTCTTCTACATCACCTTCTTTCTCTTCTAAAAACACCTAAGAATCTCCTATTGGAGATGTTCTTACTAGAAATGATGTTAACATTTAATTGGACAAGTCATTCTTTTATTGAATCATGGCTTACTATATTATCCATTTTTCTATTTCGCGGGTCAATGTATCGAGAAGATTTGATTGACTCTCGATCACCAAGATCTGAGCTTCGGCTATGGTTTCACAACCCCGTAACACGGGGGATCGAAATACCAGTTTAATTAAAAAGAAAAACATGTTTGTGGGAATTTAAACCATTTAATACAGCATAAGTTATGTTTAGTTATGTGGAGTGTTCATAAAAACAACTATTTCTTTAACTCTTTTCATAGTAGATGATATTCGCGTTTTGGTTTCTTGAATACCAAATCATGTTATATATGTAAACCACAGAGTGATATATGGATCACATGCCACAACTTATTTATTTTTATATCACACTCTCTCTTGTTATAACTTCGTAAACTTAGAACCGTTCTCATTAAAAGCACTGTCAAGAAAAGCAACCAAGACAAATATCGTTAAATGAAAACTAGTGCAACGCGGATCGTCTCTTCCTGAATTTTCTGGATTGTTATGTTGCCTCGACAAACATAGTGAAAAGTCAGTCGGATAAAACTTAGTGAAGGAAAAAAGAGTCCAATGTCTATAATACCGTCTTGTTTTTTTTTTTTTTTTAAATTAATGGTGAATGTTGATATTTTGTGAAAGTTGATAAAACCTATTGTAGTTAATATTTTGCCACTAGATTTTTTGATACAAAAGAGAAAAGATAAAATACAATAATGGCTTAACGTACATTAGGTACAAGAATACTTATATTCATGAAATCGGTCCATGAAATCACATCACAAGATCTCGAAATCGTCAATATATATCCAATTAATCATTGGTTCACTGAAATAAACAGTTTTGGATCGTTAATCGATCAATTTTTGACTTTTCTTCACGAAAACCGTTTTTAGCGTATTATGGATTTCTTGAGCGTATTGGATTTTAACGCTGAACGCTTTTAGTTTTTGGCTTGAGCGTTTAATAAAATGGCTTTGAACGTGAAGTTACGTGATTCATGTACTTATTATACGTTAAACAATAATTATTGTACGATAACTTTACCCATTATTTATGTTGACATATGTTGTGTGATCTTCAAGTATGACATCCGTTGCCGCCTCTCGTAAACAAACACCACAAAGTATAAAGGTATTATTCTTTAAACATAATTATATTATTGTTCTTGGGACAAATGTGTACCTAATGGTTTGTATAAATTTGACAAAGATATTTAACTATTTGAAGACATAAGATTAGACATACATATAGCTTGTTTTATCTAATCACTAGTCATTCTTTCTTACCAAATATCATCTTACTATGGTCGAATACATACTATTGTATGCTATTAATATTTCTGTTTATGTGAAACATCAAGTTCGTAAGAAGATATACGTGATATCAACACATAAGGGCCAAGCAAATTTTTAATCCTTTGCAAAACTAGAGTCACAAGGAATCTGTCTATAAATATTTTGTCTTTTTTGTACATATTTGTAAGTTTTATTTTGAATTATTTTGTTTCAAAATAGAAATGAAAGTTAATGATATAAGTTAAATACACATCTAAATATGTGATTACAAAGCTCTTCTAATTCCGTGTAAATTAATTTATAGAAAGAACATTGATACAAGTTAGGATGTAAAGAGAGAGATTGATCATGACTAATCTAGTTTTTGATGCACCTTAACAGTTTAAGTGAGCGAAAACCGCTAAACAACGGAGTCTTGGGGCAACACCCCTAATTAGCAGGGTTGCAAGTTTGCAACAACCTTGGTGGGGTCTAAGTAGCAAATAAGCTTCTGGTTGGGGTCAAGGCAATAAGTTGCCTTGTCAGTTTAAATTTCTTTTTAATTTACTTGTTTTTTAATGCATTGGAAGTTGCTTTAAAATCACAAAGTTATATAGAGTTGTTTGCTTTTGTTAATCAGAATTAGCTATGTTATTAAGTATCAAATGCGGCCTTCGTAACTGGATTAGGTCTTCAAAACCAAAGTTGGGTGATATGAGTTAACTTGGGTATTCAAGACCAAAGTTGCTGATATAAACTAACTTTAGGTTTCATAATGAGATAACTCTGTAAAATAGTAACCAAATTTCAAGTTTGTTCTAATTAGGTTACTCATATTTTATTTTGTCTCAATGAGTTCACTTAATTTTCAATTTTGTCTCAATTAAGTCATTCAACTTTCAATTTTAACTCAATTAGCTTACTCAACTTTTAGTAAATTTTGTAATATTATATTTATATTATAAATTCATAAATAACTAAAACATCATTAAAACCATTTTTTTATTATTTTTTATCAATAAATATTTCACTTATGATAATATAGTAGTAGACCATTTCGTTTTTAAACACAAATTGAAATTTAAGTGACCTAATTGAGACAAACTGAAAGTTTAGTGATCTGATTGAGACAAAAAAAATAGTATGACTTAATTGGAACAAACTTTAAACTTGGTTACTATTCTATAGTGTGTTCCGAAATAATCAAACGGAACATAAAATTTAAGGTTGTTTTTGTTTTTTTTTCTATAGTGTGTTCCGAAATAATCAAATGGAACATAAAATTTAAGGTTGTTTTTGTCTTTTTTTTCTAAATTAGAGGGTCCTTAATGAATACAAATAGTAATGAGCAAGAATCGGGTCTTACCCGTTAAAATTGCACTAATCATATCCGCTTAGAATAGAATACAATCAGTTCCCAGGTTCTACAAATACTAGAAAATTGGGCACAAGTTTGCAAAGTAACAACCCATCTTCCACACAATATTGTTGCCCGTTTTGGCGGGGCGAACCACCATTGCCTCGCGGATTTGATTTTGGTTGCATAGATGAAAACTTCCTAGGAGGTTACCAATCATAATACTAAGCTCACCTGAGTACGCTTAACTGTGAAGTTTTTCTCTTATCAACGGTCATTAAGCGCTCAAACACGTCATATGGGCAAGATATCCACATCCTTATAAAAATGGTTTCGTTCACCCCCCCTAACCAATGTGAGATGTTACATGGCCGAGAAACTACACAAAACGATTCTTATACTCACATACGGTTCCAAGACCCGAGAGACCCATCTACACGAACTAAGTATTAACTATAGGATCGGTTTTTGGATAAGTCATTACCATTAAACCGGTCCGGGTTGGGTCCGATTGATCAACCACTAACAAAGAGAGAAAAATGTGGTAAATAATAAGGTGAAAGTAACGCCCAAAAAAGATGCGTGAGAGAGACGTGTGTGTGGTCCGACATGATGTCGGACGATGATTAGCTGTCCCCAGTGTTGCGTGTTATATAGTCCCACGTGTTCCCTAAACCTCAATAATGTATCTCATGTGGGTCCCACCAAACAGTGGTTTTTTTCCCTTAAGCCGTACGAGGCCACTTCGTGCCTGCCCATGTGATGGCACGTGAACTTGGGCCAATCCCATGAGGGGGAGGTTCCATATCAAATATTCCTCCAATCAACTTGTTTCTTGTCTATTTACCATTTTGTCCTTTACCTTTCTTTTTTATTTATTCATAAAAAGTTATTTAATATTTAATACATGTTTGGTTGTTTATGTATATTGATTATGATCTTATATATAGTGAATTAAAATCACACAATAATATATTTAGTTATTCTGGTTTTGAAATAAATTAAAAGATAACAGTAGCCGGCGGCCCGGCGCGCAAACAAGTCAAGCTAGTGAATAAAACCTGTTTATTTATTAAGGTCGAGCTCGAGCTCGAGCCTTATATTATTTTAAATTTTACCTCTTTTGATTTTCTATGTAGTAAGTTCTCATTGTGCAGTCGAAATTGTGCCACGCATTGGCTCTGTAAGGTACTACAAGAGTCAAGTTGAACTTAGGTTTGTTAAAGGTTTTTTCAGCATATGGAAAAACAAGTAAAAACGTTTTTATATTAAATAATTAATAATAAATTATCCAAACACGATCCTGAGAAAACAACTTACGAGAGAAACTCGAGCTTGAAAAAAAAACTCATGTGCCGAGCTCGAACTTTATAAAAAGGGTTCGAAACGAGCCGAGCTTGAGCCTAGTTGAGCTCGGGTTTGGCTCGTTTACACTCATACTAATACTAATGTAATTTCTTATATTGGAAAAACAGAAATATATCACAATCCAAAATAGAAATTATTTGTAATTAATAGCATTTTGTTATGTATTCAAATCAAGATCATTTGGTGGGGTATAAAATAAAATAGCAATAATTGGGGTGCAAGGTTCCAATGATTTGAAAGGAGAAGGGAGTTATGAGTTAGGTCAATTCATGTCTTCATCATTGAATCATAAAGAGGTTGGTTTCCACATGGATAGTTGTTGTGCATTACATTATTATGGTTTAACACATGATATTTTTGGTCACACATCATTGTCAACAGGGTATTGATTTTAAGTATGGGTTTTATCTTATCAAATACCAAACTAAAAAAAACATGAAAGAATCGTTAAAAACTGGTCTAACTAAAATATTGTATCAAATGTGTTTATTTTATTTAGAATGTTTTATTTAACCAAATATTTTACAAATGAAGTTGCGGAAGGATGGTAGGACTATAGGAGTTGATTACTCGATCTTGAACGGGTTGGTGTGGGTTGGGAGCCACAACTTAAGCAAGCAATACAAATGGGTTGGTTGGCGAGTAGTACAACCTAGAGAAGAAAGCACAAATGTGATCGTTGTCATTGGGTTGGGGATAATAAATTAAAATTATAAAAACTGAAATTTAAGAATATAATTACAATGTTTACGATTATGGTTCTGGTAAACGTGTATAATATTTCGGAAACCCCATCGATTATCACATGTATCATACCCACAAAATTTTCCAAACTTTATACCCAAATCTATACCCACAAAATTTTCCAAACTTTATACCCAAATCCTTGTTCCGAGTATTTTGGATTTTAAATTTACCCATCAAATTCGGGTTCATTTGTCATCCACCAATATAATCATTCTAACAAACTTATAATTTTTCTCAACAACGTGAGATGAGGATTCAAAAATTTATGGTTTGCAACTTCCAGGAACGTGAGAAGAGGATTCAAAAATAAGATTCTATTTAATATTGATTAACAAATACATTAGTCATAAGATTAGAGTGTCAAGTTGCATTGGACACCATGATTAATAGTCATGTGATTCGTACGTGGCAAACCACACCACTAATCTCAAACAGCAAATTAACAGCAAAGCATTGTTTTTGCCCCGCTCGTGCAAACCTTAATTTGGTCAATGGTCAAAAATACCCTCTGTTAAATAAATATATTAATATATAATTTAAGTAATAAACAAACAACCTCAAAGTGACAAGATCTCTTTATCATTAGGTTCTCTTACTTGTTCCTAGATCTAATAATATTTTATCATAGCTAATCATGCTTAATATTACCTAATCATATAAATTATTTAATATGTCTTGAATATATGACTAAAATTTGATACTAGATTAAGGGGCTGTTTGTTTACATCTGAATGGAACCATTCAGATGTAAACATCTGATTTATTCAGACTTCGGACTGTTTGGTTCCAAACAGAAAAACATCTGAATAATTAAAATTATGTCTGAATCATTCAGACTTGTTGTTGCTGAATGGGACAGAGGCTCATTCAGACCTGATTCATTCAGATCTGAATGAACCAAACAACCTAAGGCTGAATTATGTGATAAACTCATGAACATAGTGTATATTTTTTTTTCTTCCTTTTTTGAAAGACATAGTTCTTTGTTGTCCATGAGACTTGAACCAAAGATTGTTATATGTTTAAATGAATTTTTGTCGTGAACATGGTTTATAGTAATTTAGCTAGTATATAAACATTTATATGTATATTAATTAGCTTGTTTTTTTTTGTCTAATTTTTGTAGCAAATAATAGAAGTGATTTTATAAAATTTATTTTCTACTCATTGTTTCTTATTTTTTAAACGTATTATCATACCTTAACATGGATTCACATTAATCTATAACTTGTTCTTCTAACCAACTGTTGTCTTAAGCATCGTTGAAGAACATGTCGTACATTACATTTAGGGCAGAATTTGCCGAAATATGAGCGTCTCTCTTAACAAGAATTATTATAGTAGGATCATGGAGTATTTGAGATATATTATTGCACTAAAATGTTCAAGGTTTATCTCAAGACCCCACTACTCATCGTATTAGGTTTGCCACCGTTCATGACTTAAAGTATCATGATGCTATTACTGAAAGACGTTTTTATTGGAATATTTTTGGTTCTCAATTCAGCCAAATCGCAATGATTTTGTGGACTATAATTCCCAAATAGTATGAAACTTTGTTCCAAGTTCATAGTCAAAAGAAGTATGATTACAAATTCTTTGGACTTCTCTCATAACCATGTATCACATTGATACAAGTTGCATAATTTCTTGTAACATATGAGTGAAATGTTTTTGTTTTTCAACTTCAAGTTTTCAATAAAGTAGTTTGAATATTCTTTTTTTAAGGTTGATTATTATAAAATTTTAACACTTTCACTGTTTTGATAGTTAACCTTTAAACCATTTTGACTTGTTATGCACATAAATTCCTAGTTGCATGTACCGTCGACATTCTTGTTCCAAGTAACTTTCGCTTAAACTTGAACTTTCGTGTGGACTTATGACTTATCATCACATTTACTATAGCAAATTCGGTGTTATAACGTTTACATTTGAAGTCAATAGCATCATTAAAAATTTTAAATTTACTCATATAGGTTACTTAATTAAACACTCAAAGATTCTAGGTTTAAGTCACGGGAGGTAAAAAAATGTTAAAAACAAACATTTATGATTTCATTTATCTTAACAAAGTTATGGAACTTGTCGTTTTGTACATGAGCTAATTCTAGGAGAACAATATCGAATCAGATCCAGATTTTATGAACCCGGTACCAAGATCCTATGGCGACACGATATGTAAGATCAACACCATGTTTTCAAGATAGTTAGTAATGATATTTATGTACTGTCGTTACAATTGGGTTCGTATATAATCTAAACAATTAATATTAATATATTGATAAAGTGATCATAAACTATTTCTCATTTCATTTGGTTATAATTCCCAAAATGGGGAATCTATGCATGCTTCCTTTTCGTTTCTAAGTGTCTCCTTTCTTTCAAATAAGATATATTATATTTTATCGACATTGGATCCATTTAAATTATATATATTTTTTAACTATCAATAAATCATTTAAATGAGCTACTGGTTAAATTCATCATATCATGATACACTCGCATTTCGATTTAGGGAAAAACTTCACCTAAGGCCAACATAAGTGAACACTCACCCGATGATAATGTGGTGAGGTAAAACCCGTTCAGTTTAGGAATTCAACTAGTGAACGCTACATACTCGCCTAGTCTCCCATCATACACAGGTGCCGCCAAACAGTGGCGGACCCAGGATTTTTTTGCCAATGGGGTCCCAATTTTTCCGGTTTACAAAATTTTTGGGTCGGTCGTTATTCGGGTCGGGTCGAGACGAGGAACATAATAAAACACGAAAATATGGTGTCATTGGAAACGAGTAAGTAGAAAGAATATAGATTAGAAACTAGATAGAACATACACTTTTAATTCATTTTTATTCATACCCGAAAAACATAAGCGTAAGCTATATATATATGGTCTTACATGAATAATCAAGACATGAAAAACTAACTCTTACACAAATAAATGATTAATTATAATATACATACACAAGATAAATAATTTAAGTATATGTAAAACTCATGTTGTCAATATATATGTTGCATGGTGATAATGGTTATATGGGATAAACTAAAGTGATAATGGTTATATGGGATAAACTAAAGAAAAAACACAAATACCCTAACTAAATAACTAATATTGACTAGAATATTAAAAAACAACAAAAACTGGGTATGGTGAGGCTTGAACCTGCAACCTCTCAAAGAAAAAACAAGGGACTTTCCACTAGACTAGTTCAACCTTAATAGTATGGGTTCTAAGTATTAATTTTTATGGGGTCCTTACAAAATTTAATGTATCGTCTCTAAGTAATTTTTAAAAAACATTGGTGTCCCGGGACCCCGATGGAAACTATGTGGGCCCGCCCCTGCCGCCAAAACTAAATGAAGGGGACATGAATCGAACATGAGTCACATGTTACACCAAATATCCTCTTTATCACTTCACCACAAGCTAATTGGCCAATCTACGGCTATTTAATTTAAAAAATGAATTATGGGTTAGAAAAATCTGAAATAAATGCCAATAGTGTAATGGATGGATGGTATATTGGTATTACATGTGATATAATATTGATGAACTCGCGAATTATACATAACTAATTTTGAACACAATTATTTGACTGGATCTACACAATCATATAACCAGTCTACTTGGAATAAACAAACTATACATTAATATATTATTAGATTCTGTTGACAACACTAAAATTCGATCCTATTTGGTCAAGAATATATAAACCGTATTTTAAATTTTCCTAATACTTTTTTCTACCACTACCTTTATATTAGAATGTACTCATTTACATATAATTTACTTACAAATAGCAATTATCAATAAAGCTGAGTTTCATTTTACCTTTTTTTTTTAACTAAATTTGTGCACTATATCTCCTGTTTCACACCTTAACCATCCACCAAAATGGAAATGACAGAGTTCCATTTTACCTTATAATTATGTTTTACTTATTTATAATTAGGGAATAATATGACACTAACAGTTAAATATTTGTATGAACTAAAAATTGGGTAAACTGTATAACTATAAACATTTGTATATCGTACTCGCAAAATAAAGTGGTAAAGAGATAGTAAGTCTATTGTGAGGTGACCGTTTTATTTATCTCAGTTAAAAATCTAGATATATGTATTATTATATTCTCGTTGTTCTTTAGATTTCCGTAAATCATATGTTGTGTAATTTTTTATGAAAAATTATTTGCTTCGTGAGTATACTAGTTTGTGTTTTCTTTTTCATGACTCGATTAATGGTTTATATTACTTTGCTTTACATGATTTTTATTACTAAAGAATTATGGATATTTAACATATAATACAATATGAGTATCTAGAGAAATCATTTATTGTAATTAGTTTAAATCCGTAGAGTATATTTTACGAATACAATATTAAAATTAATAATTGGGCAGGTCATTTCAGGGTACCCACACGTGCACTGATGCATGTGCAACTGTCACCTATGATTAATCTAACTATTATTACTAAGGCTGAGGGGTGTGGGGCGCAAACCTGGGCGCGAGAGCCCCTCCGCTCGCGCCTGGGGGCGCTAACCCCACACCACCGGGGCGCGAGCGGGGCGCGAGCGCGGAAATCCAGGCAGGCGTGAGTGTGGTCGCGGGAGAAGAGAGAGAAAAAGCTGGCGGGTTCCCAAAAAAGAGCCGTTGAGGGGTGAATTTTTTTAAAAAAATTCCTTAAAACCTCTATATAATACCCCAAATTACTCCCATTTCAACCATATCAAAACACAATTTCACCTTACAAACCCTTATATAATATCCCAAACTCCTATATAATACCCCATTTCATCTATAAAATACCCCATTTCACCCATATCAATCACCACAACTTCAAAATAAAACCCAAAATCAACTCATCTTCCCAATTTTTTTTTAAAAAATAATGTCGTCGTACTCGTCTGATTCCGACTCCTCCGAAGAGGATGATTTGCTTTTTCATGTAGGGGGGAGTTTTGACCGCAACCGTGGTCGATCTCTTGCAAAATCAAGCCCATAATGTTCTGGCGAACCCGATACGTTATTGGACTCGGGAGAGGATAACGGACGTCGTCTACACGTGTCTGATCCTACACAACATGACGTTAGAAGACGAGGGCAAAGCTATCTGCCAAAACTACCGAGGTGACATTCCGCCACAACCGTCCACAATCAGTGATCAACAAAAACTTCATAACATAGCAAATATCAAGAGCCGTGAGATACACGGGGATCTTTGACATGAGTTGGTTGAACATTTGTGGGCGGGGCGACCCGATGATCTTGTATTAGATTAGTGTTATTATTAAGTATTATTGTTTGTTTAATTTTTAGTATGTTTTTTTTGTAATTTGAATTTTAAAAAAAATGTGTGTTTTTTTAAATAATTTATGAGTTTTTTTAATAATACGTTTTTTTAATACATTTATAAAAAAATAAAAAAAAAATCCGCTGGAGCCCCTCCACACCAGGGCCAGGGGCTCCAGCGGGGGCTCCAACACCCCCCTTATCCAGTTTCTCTCTCTGCCACACGTCACAATATTATTGGCTGGAGCCCTCACTCGCGCCCCCGTTAGAGCCCCCCACACCCCTCAGCCTAAGTTGTTAATGTGTGAAAAGCCAGCTTGGTATTTTCCTTTTATAATTATTTCCAGATTTTTTGTTGCTATTCGTTCTTTTTCAAATATGCAAATAGTAGTGCATCACTCCAAACTCCAGTGCCTATAGCGATCGCAATGTGTTGGCAACTAAAATGGATGATTTCGATTTCGATTTCGATTACGGTATATCGTAAGTATCTTCGATCATTTATACTATTACGATAAGACAGAGATTTTTTGTTTCAGATTATCTAGAGCTTTTTTTTTCACCCTCAATGTTTTACCACAATAGGCTTTTAAGAGTTTCCTAATCAGTTTTAGGAAAAGTTTAAGGCTGATTTTGTTGATTTAGTGAATATAGAACAATAGAACAATTCATTGCTATCGTATTGGATGGCATTGCCAGAGAGCTAGGTTAGATTGAAGGTCGGTTGAATTACCATTATCTAATTAATTCCAAAATGTTTTGATTATTGTTGACTTTCCACGTTTACAAATAACGATACATATCTTGCATAAGTTTATGGTGGTTGAAATTCAATGACACAAATATATTTTGACCACACGGGGGTAAACAAGTTGAGTTTAACCATTACTTGACTTTGCTAAAGTTGGTTTCGTTTTTACTTAAGACCTGTGGTAAACTTGTTTCGAGTTTTGGGTATAAAACTCAAGCTTATAACCATTTAATAGACGTGAAATAGATGGTTAAATATTAGGCATTTACACTTTCACACATAATTGTGACCTTCAGATTAGGAACTAACTCGTTCAGGCTCAACTCCAATAGAGTTTTTAACTTACTATGATTCACTAACACCTCTTATTTAAATAACAATCATACCTAGTAAAATCTTGCACGTAACAAACACCTCTAAATCTCTAATGTAAGTAGTCTTACTAACTTTAGTCTCTTTTGGAATGCGACACTCCATTGTAAGGATGAATGAGAATGAGAAAACGATTTTGATTACTCAAAACTATCAAAATCATCCAAAGGTTAAATCCAATTATTTTATATATTAACGTGTGTATAATTTATTATAATCAACATAAAAAGGTAAAATAAAAGTAGAAGTATAATGATAGTGTTGGTTGGCAATTCAACTCCAATCATGCTTATGATCCCATACTTGCCTCAAACGAAATTACAAATTACTCCTCAATTTATTTGCCGGTATGAGGTTCTAAATGGTAAATGGTCCATTTTCAAGTATGATCTCGAATTGGACTGCAACTCTGTACTCATGATTAGGAATCCGCACGTGCGAATTTAAGTTAAAACTCCAGGTTGTGGGATTTGATTAGATTATATATGATGTGTAATCACATGGTTAACAGCTAAGCCCACTCACATGGCCCAGATATGTTTTGGCCCATTTTATTATTATTATTATTATTATTATTATTATTATTATTATTATTATTATTTCTTCAAAATGCTGTTATCAACCACCTCTTATAAAAATAAGAGTTGATTAGGCCGTTAATCCGTGTGGTTTAAAGAAAGTTGTTGGTTTGGGTAATAAACGTTTTTCAGCTAACAGATTTGAATTATTTTTGTAACACACTTTAGTTTTGACACTAACGGTCGTTAAAACTTAAACGAGAAAGCTCTCACATGTCTACTATGTGAGGATATTTTTTATCACTCATTAATTATATATCCCAAATAAAAACCATTGCACTACACCGGTCCCAAATTCGAGCAGTCTGCATATTCCATCTTGATAACTAGGATGTAGCATAAATGCAACATTTATTTTGGCTACGTAATTTAATAGAAAAAAATGTCTTTTAACTATTAGTTAAAAACTTAAAATATCCTTTTGGAAGAAAACATAATATGGAATTCTGGTCCTCTGGACTTGTAATTTGCACCTAAAAGCCCAAAGTTACAAAAAACTGAATTGGCCCAACATCATAGTTTAGGACTTTAGGCCGAATTAAATAAGCCGAATGCTATTTGGCCCATATAATTTGACTTGTCAGTTGTCAGTACTTGTCACTCCCTGACTCCCTTCAACCACCACAAATTAGATTCGTAATGGCTTTGGGCCCACCAGGCCCAACCCATTTGACCAAACCCAAATGGCCTCATTCTTGATGGAAATTACCATAATACCATATTGCTAAACTTGTATGGTCCAAAAGAGTGCATAAATAAGCAGTGAACAAGAAAATCACTCTTATACTGCAAACTTCAAGCAAAAGCAGGTACTAGAAAATGTTGATGTTTAATTTCTTGATGTATATGAATGGGGGTTGCTATATAATCTTCGAGAAATGAATTAATTCTTAGTTAATCAAAAATGTAAAACCGAGTGTAACCAAGAAAGCAAAGTGATTAGAACATATCACACATATTAATGGCAAACTGAAAAAAATAAAAACACAAACTTTAAAAATTTGCCACTTCCTGACGATGTGATCGTTGCTTGGATGTTTTAATTAAATTTCTACCTTTGTGACAGGAACCGAAACAAGTATGCATAACTTGTAACCTAAACTAAATTAAGTCTTTAATTGTTATATATGAACCCCATAAATTAAATAAACTACTAGTTTAAACCTTCTACACATTCATATCCTATCACATAAAGTTTATACCTAAATCAACAATCACTTCTGAATAATCAGCACATCATCATACCTCAAACTGTGATTCCATCGATTTTACACCGCTTCGTAATCCCACTAACCTCTGCTTCTGCAACAAATGAAACATTAACAGACTTCATAAACATGCTATGTGAATCTAAAATGGAACCAGAATTCGAAACATCGGGAGTAATTGACGACTAATCACTAGTCGGCCAGTGACCAACTAAATTTTAGCCAGTCGGCCAAATTAGTTGCTGACTGGCCAAATTGCCCCTATCCGGGTCTAGTCAGAACCAAATCCCCGGCCAATGGATAATTTCCGGCAAATTTCCGGCCGAACTCTGTAAATTCCGGTCAACCTTTATAAATTACATATAAAAATGTGTGTGTGTGTAATATATAACTGAAAATTGCATATAAAAAGTATGTATCTATAACTAAAAATTTCATATAAAAATGTACATGTGTGTGTGCGCGTGTTTATATATATATATATATATATAAACATCAAAACTAAAAAATACATATAAAAATTTCAATCTGATTCCCATCCCATCGACCGACCAGAGCCTAACAAGTTCTACAACACTGAATAAACATACAAAAACTACCTTGATAGCTGTTTAAGCTCGATAGGAATCGGCCGAAATCCCTGCCAGGTACAATCCAGGAAACACATTCTGCAATATTCAACATAAACAACAATTTAATCATACAGATACTCAATCAGCTAACAAATAACAGAAATAACATCATCACACATACATCAATCTGCTTCTGTGCAATTTTACTCCTCTTCTTCGGCCTTCGAGACGGTTTCGAACCAGTAAACGCGTAAATATCTTCTTCGATCTCATCCTTCGATAACGAGATCCATAACATCCTCTTCTTCTTCATCTTCCTCTGTTCAGACTCGTTCATCTCCGTAACCACACCGTTACCGTTAACGGCGTCGATTACGTACCTCCTCGGCCGTAGATTCCACGGCTTCACGTCTCCGTTAACAGCCGTTGCCGTTGCCACGTCATCACCGGTTACTTTCACGCTGATTTTGCCTCCGTCACCGTCAACTAACACGGCGTCGTTTTGTTCGTCGTTTTCCGGTTTAAAGTTGTTACGAAACTTACGATTCCACGGCTTGATGTCACCGTTAGCAGGCGTTGCGGTTGCCACGTCAGCATCGATTAGGACGGCATCGTTTTGTTCGTCGGTTTCGGTTTTGAAGTTGTTAGGATTGCGGTGGTTGTTGAGGTCGGAGTTGCGGTGGCGGCGGCGGTGGCAGTGGTTGTTGGTGATTCGTTGGCCCCAGGCTAGGAATGGAAGCGAGAAGTTGTGGAGTGGTTGGTGGTGGTTCTTAGACGGCATGGCGGATGGATGGATGGATTAGTGAAGAACCCTAAACTGGAACGTAGAGAGAGGAATGACGGAGGTGACGGAAGACGCGAAAGGAGTTGGGTGTGGTAAGGTGAGTATACAAAACGCATGACCGACGGGATTATTATTATTTTATTCTTACAGGCTTATTGCTTTTATTAATTATTATTATTCTTTTAATTCTTGGGCATCGTTGTAAACTACAAGAGTAGTCGTGAGTGATTAGTTCATTAAAAACTTGAATTAAATCGAGATGGGCTAATGTCATATCTCTAGGACCATGAGGTATGCGTCGTTTCGCTTATTCGACACGTCTACATCATCGCAGTACATTAGTTTTACTCCATCATTTAACGTTACTCTTTAGCCCATGTTATGATTCATTTCTTTTATTGTCTATCCTCATCCAATTTTATTTATAAAAAAAATTACCGGTGGATGGGAAAACCACCCTTCAAATGAAGGGAAAGACAACCTCGTTTGGGTCACATCATTCCTCAGATGGTTAGGGGCGTTGTGATGTTCAAATGGTGTTACCTGTGACGTGACATGTCATGTAGAACCATTCCCTGATCCCCCATAAACCATACCAGTTAGCCTATTTGGCGGCCCCATCGGGGGGGGGGGGGGGTCTCTTGCAACATCGTTAGCTTTTATAGCCCTGACACCATTCCACCAGGATTTTAAAGGGGCTTTAGTTCGTTCTGGCACTTGGGGAACCATGGTCGTGGGGTATCAATTTGTCTGTTTTTTTAACATACATAACCAATTAGATATAGCTACCTCAACTTAATACCACATTTTACATAAAGTTCCACACCACCCCCTTTCTACACTTTTACCAAGCGTACGTGACGTTAAGTGGACTTTAAAAAAAATTAAAAATTCTTCGAGCATGTTTCTCCAACCCACATGCCACAACACATACTCTAAAAAAAGCTTCTTAGTTATATTAATATAACATTAACAAGTTTATTATTGGAATAAGTTTATGTGAAACGAATCTAAACATACTCTTATAAATTAAACAAGTCAAGCTCAAGACTAAACATGTTCAACCATTCATACCCATGGCTACCCTTACTATTTTTTTTGTTTCATTGTCATTATTAAAAATGGGACTATATATTTGTGTCGCAAATACATTTATATTAATTTAAAATGATATTACCAATCGAATCCATAAAGTTTAAAACCCATCTGACAACTGAACTTGAATTAATTTGGTTTTCGGACCTCAACTGAATAACTTTTTTTTTAATATAAATTGAACAACGTTGCTTAATTATGGATTTGGTCGTGCTAAACAAAATTGAGTTAAAGTTGAAATTAAATTAGTTTAATCAACAACACTTAATTAATCATTTTCAAAGTTCGACTTAACTAAATTGAGATTTTTGAATTTGAAACTAAACCAAATACTTAAAAAACCGAACCGAATCGGTTCATTTTAGAAGGTTTTATTTCAGTTCGGTTTCCAATTAATCGGTTTAAAACACTGATAACGAGCATTAGCCGTTAAAGGTCATTTTGACAATTCTCTTTCGGGCTTTCAAGTGAGTTGAAACCTTGAAATCGTGAAGTGAATGACGACATTAACAAACTTTTGGACACGTTTTAGCAGTAATAATTCGTAAGGGGCCTTTTATGCTCACCTATTATTACTCTTTTTCTCATATACCAACACAGTAATAACAATAGTAATAAAAACCCTGGTTCTCCCTCTGTATTCAAAAACCCCAAAACTCAGAGAATAATAATTTTTATTATTATTAATGGACGGAGGAAGGAGACAATCAGCCGGAGGAGCCACTAATCTCTCACTCCAACCTAATTACAGCTGCCGGAAACTCCAGGTATATTATTATTATTAAATCTGCGCAATTGTACATCTGTAATTGCACCATAATCGATTCAATTAGTTATAAAACTTATATATAGAATGTCCTTCTAAGCACACTGATAACTTATAGCATGCGCGGATGAGATTTAACCGGTTTAAATTGGATTATTTAAGCTGTGTGAAATTGTTCAGTGAGTTAGGGTTTTTAGTCTGTAAGCAATCTCGCGTCTAGTGGTGCAAACGATCTTACCCGAGCTACTCTCCAGCTACTTGAGAACGGATCGATAATGCTTGACGAGGCTAGTTTTATCGAGCTCGAGCCTTGTATGGGAAGATAGTTTAGGGATTTAGGCTAGTCGACTTTAACGAGCCTTGTGTATCTTCTAGTCTTAACTCTTTTAGACTTCTATGTGTTCATTTCACACTACAGAGTCGAGTTCGAGCTGGATTTAGGCTCGTTTAAGGTACTGCACAGTGCACACTGAGCTTGAGCCCAGGTTAGGCTTGTTTAAGGTTTTTCTCAGAATAGATACAAATGTATATAAATTAATTAATAGTAAACAAGACAAGCCCTATCCGAGCTTGATCCTGAAAAAAACAACTCACGAGCTGAGCCTGGCTTTTAGAAAATAGCTTGAAACGAGCCGAGATTTGGCTCATTTAAGGTACTGCATATAGCTCGAGCCGAGGTTAGGCTCGTTTAAGGTTTTTCTCAAAATTTATAAAAATGTATGTAAATTAATTAATAGTAAACGAGCCGATCCTGAGCCGAGCGCGAGCATGAAAAAGCGACTCATGAGTCGGGTTCGGATTTTAGAAAAATAGCTTGGAACGAGTCAAGCCCGAGCTCTCAGAAAGCTGAGCTTGAGCATGGTTGTTATAATTAATACTGTGTTTGTCAATCTTTTGGAATTTGAGTTGTCTTTAAGTGTTAAACTGGATGAAGATATGCTATTTTTAGTTAATTTTTTTTATAGCAATGTACATGTTGGTTTTGGAAGTTTATGGTGCCAGTGCCTTTGATTTCAGGAAGCATTGGAGCACTTAGCATCAATTGATCTGATAGATCTGTGTAATGAAGCTAAAGTTGAGCATTGCAGGGCTACAAGGGATTTAAGAAGCTGTGGATGTAGTGTTCAAAGTGTGTTGAATTCGTGTGGTCACGCTTCTTTATGTGAAGAATGTAGTCAGCGATGTGATGTTTGCCCGATTTGCAGAGTTAGCATACCGAAAACTGGGAACAGACTCTCACTTCGCCTGTATTATGAGTGCATTGAAGCTGGTCTTATTTCAAAGAGATATGATGACAGGGTTCAAGAAAAAGATGGGGAGAAACAAATAACAGCTGACGTTGAAAGGCTGTATTTGCTTTTTGATGTTGCGATGGAGAACAATTTGTTATCCCTGATCTGCCATTGTATCCTTTTCACCAAATAGATAACTTTTTGGTTGTAAAATTTGGCGTGGCCTAGTTAAGTATTCTTTTTTTCTTAACAGTTTGTCAATAGATATTACAGATGTTTGTATGGATGAAAGTGCTGTTTCTAGTGACCCGGTTGTAGCTTTGTTGCTGGATGAAGTGGTTGTCAAAGACTGGTGCAAGAGAACATTCAAAAATATTATTGCTGAGATCCAGCCTATTTGTATCCTTCAATATATTTTTAATATATTTAGCGCATGTTGTTTAGTTAATGATAATTTTCTTTGACTTCTTTAAAAGATAATCTTAATGTAAAGGAAATGAAGGAAAGGTCAAATGTGCTTCTCAAGTTTACAGCAAGGCTAGGTTGCATATTAACTGTTCTTGAAGTGTTGGAATCATCTTTTAAGGGCTCCCTTTCGGCACAACTTCATGATATTAACCACCTACAGGAGACCATACTAAAGACAAAGCAGGTTTGTTCTTATTAAATTTTTTAAAACCAGCATTTCTTTTAGTTTGCTTGATAATGGACTTTGCTTGATGATGCACTCGACCCATCATTTCATATTCTTTTTCTCACTCGAATCCCAGCATATGGAGATGATGATATGGTATACAAGGCATCAATATCTTGAAGACCTAAGTCGGCATGATAGTTTTTCATCATGGTGTTCTGATGTTCGTGAGAGAATATCAATGGCCGTCAAACGTGCATGGCCGGCCCCAATTGGAACTTCAACTCCAGATGGCGAAATTCTGTTCATTCTAGATGCTTTATCAAATCTTGACAAACAAGAGGACACGCCAGATAGAGATTATGAACTAGAGACTGCTTCTTTGCAGAAAGATAAAGGTTTATTACTTTCTAGAGCCAAACTTGAAGGGCTTGTAGGAAGCTATCCTTTTCAAACCCTGAGGTCGGCTATTGACATTCTTTTTCTATACGGAAGCTCAGATCTGGTGTTAGCAAAACAAGCAATCGTATCCTTTTTTTATTTATTATACAATTTACATTATTCTGCTCATTTTATCTTGTTTTTAACAAAACAAGGATTTAAAATGTGCCCCCCTTAACTTAAAGCAGTTCTTGTATTACCTGTTTGACCGACTATGGAAAATACCTGATGATAAGTGGAGATTCAGTGTAGATGACTTTTCTGCTACGTTTAATATAGCCCGGCATTCGATATTGGAATCGTTTACTTTCTATCTCCTTGACGATCACAGTGACGAGGCCTTGCAGGTGATTTTCTTCTCCTTCACCTTTATAGTTTTCATCGTTTTAGTTTCTTTGTGAAGCTGTAGTTTATTCATTGCCAAATATGAGGTAACTTATTATATGTTTCTAATAGATTACCATGTAAGTTACACAGAGATCTCTGATTTATTTCACTAAAGCTTAATATATGCTTGCTGCTTAGTGAGAAGGAATCTTTTTGGTCATTGAAATAGTTGTTAAAGCTCATAGCTATTATAAATGTATAGATATGTTACATGCCAATTTGAAACTACTACTTTTTGTTTTTCTTTAGAGAAACAAAGTTTTAGACTTTTTTAATAGTGGTTGGTCATTGAGATAATGTTTGGTCTACGATAAATGTATAGATATGTTTCATGCTAATTTGAAACTACTATTTTCTGTTTTTAGAGAAACAAAGCTTGAGACTTTATTAATGGTGTTTACTGATACCATTGTGTCTTTCTCCACTATCCTAAACCAGTTAATACAGTTCAGTTTTGAATGCCGACTAATGTTGCCATTTAAAAATATAGTCTTTCTACTAAGTAAAAGTGTAAAACTAAAACATATTTTTTCATTATTAGTGGGACATATTGTGCAAAAAGGTAACCAAGTTTGGTCTGCATTCTGTTTTGGGTAACCAAACTTTACTTTCATTCACCAAAATGCTCGAACATTCAAGATTCTGACCTGTTTACATAGTCAATATGATGATGTGGTCGCTGGCGTGTCGATAAGTTTGACCATGCTGCTATGTTATATTGACGCCTCGGTTTTTTTTATGGTTTAACTTTTACATTCTAATTCTTCACTGGTGTCATTTCATAGGAAGCTTGTTGTCTTCTCCCGGAGATCGCAGGCCCCACAACACACCCGAAAGTCGCACAAACTCTATTAGAAAGACAAAATCCTGATACAGCTCTTATGGTATTAAGGTGGTCAGGAAGTGATAGTGGGCCTGAGCTGGTCTCACTTAATGAGGCTGTAACTGCTGTTAGGGTCAGAGTAGAGTGTGGACTTCTGATTGAAGCGTTTATGTATCAAAGATCAATTTGCACCAAAGTTAAGAAAGCAAAAGCAACACATGAGCTGTCTGATGCTGTTAACGGATTAAATAATGATTCTGAAGGCGAGGTGAATTGGTTGGAGATACTTGTATCGGAAATTTGTCTTCTTTGTATGCGAAGGAAGTTAGTTGACCGAATTATTGGATTACCATGGAATGTAGATGAAGAAAAACATTTACATAAGTGTCTTTTGGATTATGCTTTGGAAGAGCCTTTTACAAATGGAAGTCTCCTGGTCGTGTTTTATTTACAGGTATCATTTTTGTTTTGTCTCTTTCAAGCCTATGTATAACACCATTTTGTTGCTGACATGGACTCTGAAATATTTGCACACTGTATAGTGTATACGGGTGTGCATGGGTCAGTTTTTGCTCAAACTGAACAAAAATCGTAAATTTGGTTTTTTGGCTTTCTGAAAACTGTCTGATTTCGGTTTTCAGTTTTACAATGGGTTTGGTTTTGGTTTTCCCATTTGTTTTTTTCTTGTTATTACACATTTGGATCTAAAATTTTTGGGCTACACCATTTATTAATTTTTTTTATAATATTACTTAAAATCAGTTTTTTAGGTTTTGGGCTCAAACTGTACCGGAAACCAAAAATTCGGTTTTTTGGCTTTTGAAAACTGTTCGCCTTCGTTTTTTTTCCAGGTTTCACAATGATTTTGGTTTTCATGATGGGTTCAGTTTGGTTTTGGTTTACCATTTGGGCTTAATTTTGGGGAAAATTGACCCAAGGTTTGGTTTGGTTTTGTTTTGGTTTTTCCGGTTCTACCGAAATTTTGGGAAAAAGTGGCCTAAAATAATGAATTTGGGTCTACATTGTTTTGTTAATTAATAGTTATTTGATTAGTATACATTTGGACCTAATAATTTTGAGCCACGTTATTTGTTAGCAAAACCGAAACCAAACCGAATAATCGGTTTTTAAGAAAACATAAAACCAAATTGTAGGTTTTTATTTGGGTTCAATTATTTCAGTTTCGTGCCCCTCTAACGTCTTGCTAACATATAATTTCTGTTTTAGCGTTATCGATATGTGGAAGCATATCAAGTTGATCAGAAGCTTCAAAGCCTTGAGGAGAACTTCATTTCTAACAAAATTGTTGATGACGATGTAATAAACAGAATGCGTGCTACACAGCATTGGAGAGCAGGATTAGTTGTAAGTTAATTTCTGTATCTATTATTAAATAAGTTTTACCTACAAATGCATGGTTAACTTTTGAATTTTTGTAGAACAAAGGCATACAATTACTACCAGAAGTTGAACAAGAAAAGGTGAAAAGTGGACAAATGACTGAATTATCCCCCACAAAGATCGACATCAGTGTTTCAAACCCTAACCCTGATCTTATTGATTCTAGCAACTTAGCCCCTTCTTATGTTAACTCTTCTGTTATTCTTCAAATGGATGTTGAAAACCCGTCACCGCCCAAATCAAACTTTGGTGGTTTAACAAATTACAGTACTCCGGTTTCACATGTGAACAAATTTGGTGATGCGGGAAGAGGAATGAACATGCTCAAATCCATCAGTAAAAACTTTAAATTTGACGATATTATTACATCATCTACTACACCATTAAAAGAATTTAACCGAGGCTCTTCAAAGGTTCAGAAGAATAAGTCTCTTCAAGTTGACCATAACGAGTTCTCAAACAGATCGAGTAGATTCGGAAGAGATGCTGAAGTGGAGGCTTCAGCTGATCTTATGGATATGACGTGGAGGTATAATCTTCTTATTTTTCTCGATAACTGTCATGATGATTTTTTAATCGACAAAAATGTAATCATTGATTTATCTGTTCTCTCAGCAACAAAGATGAAAGGCTTCCTGTGCGCACAAATATGAACGGTGGGCCCAGATGGAGGTCAGATGATGCAAGTGATAATGAAGATCAGCCGAGCGCCGATACACTGACAGGTGGTGCTTCTTTTAACTCGCCCTCGACAGGATTAAGAAGAAGCCGGCGCCTTAGAAATAGAAAATGAACTGTTTAAAGATTTTGCAGACTTAAAAATCGTCTTTTACTACACGCTCAATGATCCTGTTCACCGATTGATAATGTGTGGTTTCGGCTGGCCTTTTTTGCTGGCATAATTTTGTATCTTATGGTTTAAAGATGATATATCCTATGAGTACAATTTGTGTTTATTTGGTAAGCTGAGACATAAAAAGTCAAATTTTAACTTTTTGTTGTTAATTTGAGTTTCACATCTTGAAAGTTATAATTCAAATGGTTTATTTAGAGCTTTTATTTGGGTGTCTTTTGAGTTTTAGTGCAATTGCTTTTCCAAATAATCTGTTTGTTTTAAGTTTTAGTGGGATAATATGTTATATATATGTTGAACATGATTGTATGATATTGATTCTGTTGTTATTGAGCATCTCATCCAATGTTATGAAGAACTGATACATGAAACAGCGGTTCACAGGTTTAACCAGTCACCTGGGCTCGGTCTTAAATGTTGGTCAGTCGGTAAAGGGAGGAAAAGGCGGCCCGGGGGTTGACGGTTTGTGATGGCCCCGTTCGCTAGTTCGTATTGACAAAACTGATCTCTTATTGTTTATAAACATTTTGCATGATTTCTTTTATAAGAATAAGTTGAAAACTTGAGCATAAAGTTTGTCTATTTTTATATGGCTTTACATACATTGATGAGCATGAGTTCACATTAGTAATCCTTATTTATGTTTAAATTTATTTGATAAATAAATAATATTTAAAGAAACATAAGCTTAAAGAGAAATGTTGATGATGTCAATCATCACCGATTCACCGGTCTAAGTGGTTTGGGTGAAACATTGGCTTCATCTGAAAAGGGAGAAGTCTTGGGTTCAACAGTTCAAGTCCCACTTGTGATAAATAAGGGTTCTGTTAGCCATGAAGTTTTTTCACATATGATGGGTTTTCTTCTGAAGATGGTCTTCAATACAGTCAATACTTGAAGAATGAAAATGATCGGATAGACCAATGACCCGTTAGTGATGTAAATGGTGGTTAAAAAGAAAAAGAAATGTTGGTTATTATGATTTTGGGGATTGGGTGCTTGAGTCAACATTCGAGATATTTTGCTTTTAACAACCCACTATACAATTATACAATCAATAGAAGAAAACAATAATAATTAATAAAATTAAACAACTTCTCTAGGACATACGGAGGAATCTTTTAAAGCTTTCTTGGATATCGTTATTCTTTTTATTATCCTAATTACATAGAGCCACCAATTATTGTTTTGATTTTTTTATTATACACATAATCTTGGTACTCTATATGTAGAAAACATGATCTTTTAATTTAATCTTTATATCTACCAAGTTTCATAATCACTATTAAAGTTATGAATGATTGTATATAAAGAGTAAAATCAAGTGCGTGTGTGTATATATATATAATAAGTAAAATTTAACCCAAATAAAAATAATACAGTGTCCTTTATCTTGATCTGCAAAATAATAAAGGGATAAATAATGTGCATCCCTAGCGTATATGTGTGTGAAACATAAAAATGAGAAGCAAAGGATAAGGTAAAGATATATGTTCTTTTTTGACGTTTGATATTAAAAAACTGAAAAAGGAAGCCAAGTGTCGAAATAAAATTGGATAAAGTTTTATGATAAGATAGTAAATGATAAGATGTCATGTGTTTATGTCAAACAAATAGATCCCAACTACCACGGTTTCCCATAAATAAAATTTCCACCAATTATTGGTATTTTAACTTTAGCTAAATAATTATAAGTACAGTAATAATAAACCCATTAGTATAAATTCACCCTATGGGAGATCACTTGTTGATGTACTTCAAAACCGATTAAGAAAGTGATACACATAATTATAGTAGAGACTTTACGGTGTGTTTGGCTGGCGGAGAATAACAAGTTATTCAACAACACTAACACCCGACTGGTAAATATTGTGAAGAGAATGAAGCAACTATGTTTTTACAGATAATAAACGTGCGAAATGCTTAATATATAGTAGAATATTTGGCGTTGTAGTGTTTTGTATTTCAATGTTTTTTTAATAATGAACTTCTTTTTAATCGTTGTTATCTATAGGACTTGAATTCAACATCTCCCCTTCTTAAATCCAAGTGTTTAAAGATTTTACCTTTATCAATAGATCACCACCCCATTTTTTTTTTTTTTTGAATGTTTAAGCTTGTCTCCTACTATTTACAATAAACCGCCATTGCCAGGGATCGAACCCTGGACCTCAGAGGTATCTCCAGAATGTTTGAATGGACTCCTTAGTGACATGTTTTATGCTATTTTTCTAGCATCTTCCTACTACTTGGTTTTTAATAAATACGTTTATAAAATACAAATGGAAATAGAATGCATCACTATTTAAAAGCTAGTAAAATTTAAATAATAGTATAATTTATAAATTGTGTTAACTAATTAAACGTATTTAAACATACTATAATCTTACTTTTAAAACTACACTTTACACAGAAGAAACTCTATCACACACTTATTCACACACCTTGACATACACACAAAAAATCTTTGATGTATAACTTTTAACTGAGTTACGATGGAGTGTATAGACCGCAAATGCCATGTAGTCGTCACATCATATTTTTCTCCAACTTTTAAAAATTACACTGTATAACCAAAAACTTCCCAAACTGCATGACGTGTGTAATGGGAAATTCACCAAATCTTGAAACCATTCAGGAATAACCCCAAATCTTTCTCGGTCCCAAACTAGAGGACGCCCCGATTAAGCCTCATAAAAATACAAAAACCATATATTAAGTTCATATATATAAAGCATTTATTTTGTACTATTGACTTTTATGTTTTATGTAAGCAACGGATGTTAATATCCCACGTGTCGACAAACACAGCCTCAAACATACAAAGCACCCTAAAACGTGGTGCTCCTGCAATTTGATGTATCCATTAATTTTGTTATCTGAATATCTTGTTGGCAGTGACATTTGGACATTTATTGCTCACCTTTTGAAAAAACGAAAAAGAAAAGTGTAATCCATATATATTTTTTTTCTAACAATCAAAGCAAAGTATATGTTTTTTCTAAGGATTTTGATGATAAAGTGGCGTTTTCTCTAACCAAGTAATTATACGTGTTTAAATCATGTGAAATGCATGTGTGACGATTTTCAGGGTATAATATATTTAGAGTAAATACTGTGTTTGATAAACAAAACAACTGCCAACGAGTAAAATAAACACAATAATGCTACTCATATTTTTATTCTTTTTACGAAAGTTAAGTTACAATGAGATGAATGATTCATGAACTACCTTTTAATCACCTAGACATCTTAATGATGGAAACAAATATGTAAAATAAACTGAACGAAAAATGATGGATGAATCGCGACGTGTATAAATAAAAATAAGAAAACACATGAAAGATGATATCTAGGGGATAATGAATGATTAATTTGGTGTCATAAAACATGCATGCATACGTTCTTGGAGTCTTGGATATAAATTTAGGTACCTAATCTTAACTAGTATGTACCAATCGTTCAAACAAATAGTTATATTTTTATTCTATCCTAACTCACATTTGAACTATCTTGATTGTGACAACTTCATTTATAGGGATTAATCACTACTCATTTCTCACATAGAAACAAGATCAATAAACATACAAGCATGTCTTAATCTATCATGCCTTGTAATGAAACCAATTTGACCACTAAACTTACTAACGGGCTATGCTCATTTTAGTGAAGCCAACTAATAATGTCAACTTTAGAAACATAACCCGCATAGCCAACTAATGTCAAATTTAGAAACATAGCATATCCACCGTCAACAAATTAGTGCTAGATTTTACGTTTGTACTATAATAATCATAGAATGAATCTTGACAGCTGAATATAGAATTTAATGTATCTTTTATCATTTTTGTCACTCCTTCACGGAAAATACATCCTCATCTTATATTAAACATCATATAACTACGAACGAACCCCATGCATGATTCTTTTACATGCGTGAGGTCCAAGAGGGTATCCTGGTATCAGGTCGACTTAGGCATGATGTACACATTCTTATACTGCATTTATGCAAGAGGTTCTTTCCACTACTTGCACTAGATGTCAACATGATCCTAGTTATGGTTGAGCAAAAACCCGAATTATAACTGAAAATCGTACCGTTAACCAATAATATTAGCTCAAATTAACCATAACAAAAAAAAACGACGATTATGCTTCATTGAGTCTGATTAACTGACTATTCAGTTATGGTTACAATACCCGACTTTTCCAAGACCAAACTAAACCTTGTATGTTTATGTTTTTCCAAATTTTATCACTCTCTTCCCATGTTTTATATCTCCATACTCCAACTTCGAACATTTAAATTTATGCTGCAACTATTTATGGCATAGTCTTGAACACCATAACCAAACTTGGAAACTGACATACTTCAACTTCAAAACTTCATAATCGAGCTCGAAACAACGTAACCGAGCCATTTTCAGTTGAAATAAAGAAAAACAACATAGGACAATTAACCAAACTTAACCGAAACCAAACCACAACCGACAATTAACCAACCAATCAGTTATGATCATGTTTATGTTTAACCCCTCATAACCAAACCGAACCAACTTTGCACACTTCTAATCCAACTATCAAAGTTGACACAACATACAAGGACTCCACATGCCAATCACTAGAACCACAAGGACACAACAAAACCTAACACTTGTGGTTCATAGTATTTACTCATCATTTATGTCCCAAATGGATCATGTTAGCTAGCCATCTCTCTTTGGCTTATATTATTCTCCTTATTACTTTTCATCAAACTCTTCATTCAATCCAAATCCAATTCCAATTTTATCAAACACCCACCAAAATCAATCAAAACCCAAATCCCAAATCAATCAAACACACCAAAAGCACAAATCTTTACACCCAATTCATCAATTTACAATCAACCCAGTAATTATTATTATGACGCGAAGATGTTCTCATTGCAGTAATAACGGACACAATTCAAGAACTTGTCCGAATCGAGGTGTGAAGCTATTTGGGGTCCGGATAACTGATGGGTCGATCCGAAAGAGTGCCAGTATGGTAACTTGAGTCACTATTCCGGATCCGGTAGCGGTAATTTGTTAAATGGGTTTTCCGGTGGTGGTGGTGATCTTGATTCGCCGGGTGATACGCCGGATCATAACGCCGCCGGTGACGGGTACGGGTCGGAGGATTTTGTTGCCGGGTCGTCTTCTGGACGTGAGAGGAAAAAAGGTTGTAACTTTGGTTATATCGATTATTATTATTATTATTATTATTATTATTATTATTATTATTATTATTATTATTATTCGATTATGCAAAAGTTTGGAGTGATCATTTTGATCAGGGGTGTGAATGGTTTGTTTCGGTTATCAGCCATAACCGAATCGAAAACCGAAGTCACTGGTTAATCTATCTTATTAACTAACTGGTTTTAGGTTTATCTGTTCGGATTATTAGGTTAGTTTGTCGGTTTTTGGTACAATTTTTTCGGTATAATTATCGGTTTTCGATTCTGGTGGTTATTGTTGGTTAATAACCAAAACCAAATTAGGGGTAAAATTTTTGCTTGAAAGTATATGAAATGAAGGTAAATATATGAAATACATGAAATGGAGGTATAAAATCTACATGTATATGAAAATATGAATGTTCGGTTCGGTTTATTCGGTTAGTTTGTCGTTTTTTGGGTCGGTTTATTCAGTTAGTTTATCGGTTTTTGGTTAAGGTTTGGTTTGTTGCCTACCGCTAATTTTGATCCAAATTTTGTGTTTTGATAATTTTTAAAAAAATGAGTGTTGATTAATTATATTTGAACTAGACTACTAGAGTGATCTAATTGGTGTCTTGTCCACAAGAATGTGTATTGATGATTAAATCATAGGTAAGCATTGTTCTAATGGCACTAATAAAGGCTATAATTATGAACTTGTATATGGTTACAATAAAGTTTGATGTTTAATCATTTAAAGTTATGCACACATTTGTGGCACATTTGTTTATTGCAATTATATGTTTTTCTTTTTTTTGATCTTGATTCCAGTAAACATTTAAAATGCAATTGATGACAATAATGAGTATGACTAATGCTTTTGATGATGAATTAATATAAAGATGTGTTATATTGTTTTTGTTTGCAGGTGTTCCATGGACAGAGGAAGAGCATAGGATGTTTTTATTAGGTTTACAAAAGCTTGGGAAAGGCGATTGGCGCGGGATTGCTAGAAACTATGTGATTACAAGAACACCAACTCAAGTTGCAAGTCACGCGCAAAAGTATTTCATAAGGCAAAGCAATATTTCTAGACGAAAAAGACGGTCCAGTCTTTTTGATATTGTAGCTGATGATGTAAGTATCATTCGTTTGACGGGTTGGGCTAGCGGGTCAAAATGAGCCGTAGGATTTGCTTATGATTTTGAGAATTTAAATACATCAAGATTTAAATTAATATATTTTAATCTTTTTTGTTTATTGAATTTATGTAGTCTCCAGACACTAATATGATGCCTCCTCATGGCGAGACCCCGTCACAACCCGAGATTCAATCTGTAAACAACCTGCTAACCATACCGACACTCGAAGAGGAAGAAGATGAAGTTGAGTCAATGGATTCTGCAAACTCAAACACGGTTGACTTTTCTGTTGACCCGACTCCCGCACCTGCAAATTTTGAGGGTCCACAATGCATGTACCCGGTTATGTTTCCCGCGTACATGTCTCCACTCGTACCAGTCGCAATCCCCTACTGGCCCGGGCCAGGGTCTGTCCAAGACCAACCCACATCGGTCAAAACCGAGTCTCACAAAGTTCTTAAACCAACCGCGGTTCATTCAAAGAGCCCGATCAATGTGGATGATCTTGTTGGCATGTCAAAGTTGACTTTAGGAGAGTCAATCGGTGACGGTGCACCGGCTTCATTGAAAATGGTTGGAGGGCTGGCCCGACAATCTGCATTCCATGCGAGTAATCCGAGCTCACAAAGTTCTAATATTGATTCGAAGCATAATCCTATTCATGCTGTTTAGATGGTAAACAAGGTTTTAAGTTTGTTTTGTTTAATATTATGTTATAGGATTTAGCTATGTTTGTAATGTTTTATCAGATCAGAAAATACTATGTATACAATGATGTTAACTTTCTGCCTGTTTTGTGGGTTATTTTTTAATGTTAGTAAATAGTAAATAAAGTAAGTTGTGATATACTAATTAGTACAGTTTTCATCTACTTGATTTAGTATTAAGGTTAAAACATGTGTGAACGAAATCTAAATTGCGAATCTAGTTGTTAAAAAGGTCTCAAATTGTGATTTCGTTTTAGGCTTTCAAAAAGATTTAGACGTGAACACACTACTGATTATAAATATAAAACAGAAGTTATCTTTAGGTGAGACAACGAGCGAGTTATCTTTAGCTTGAACACAGGCGTAAAAAATTATAGGGACTCCAATGTGAATGCTCTGACCGAGTAGTAAATGAGTTACTAACCAAAAAGACAGTCATACTTGAAGAGTTGAAGTACAAGCAATCTCTAGATCTGCTAAAAGCATTAGCCATAGCCACAGGTAAGCCGAAAAAAGACTACTGATAGCTGGCTTATTTAATTAGCATCTAACTGATGTGATTAATGCCTGACTTTAAATATATTGCTATGACATATATTTATCTCGAATGCATCTGTCTTAAAATATACGTTTTTATAGTGTCGAAATTAGAGTTTTATGCGTATTTTTGTTATTATGCTATAACTGTATGACATCGGTAACAACTTTTTTAAAATATCAACATATCATTTATACCTGATTTAGAACGAAAAATCTAACTCTAATCCTAAATTAGTACACCTTTTTTCACAGTGGAAATGAACCCTTACCCGATAAGCCTTATATATGTGTTTTGGTTTGTTTTATTTATTGAGTTCATAATTCTGAATCTTTTGTAACATTCTGATAACATGTAAAAATATGGAAATAGTTTTGCCCTAAATTTAAACTTTCATGGACATTTTTTAAAGCTAAAATTACAATATAATGATTACAAATGCTTTCACTTTTCAAATACAAGTATACAACAGCTGCTTTAGATTCTTGTAGTTGTTATCTATTGATCTTATAAGGCCTTCAGTCATACACTTTATTGTACACAATATCCTTGAGCAATGTATAATATAACTTTTATGTGCTACAAACATATGGTCATTGGCTTATTCAACATGCATCAAAAGCAAGTTTATTATTAATAACACTAAACAAGCAATCCCGAGATAACCGATGATCTGTAAGCTTCAAATGCTAGATTTGAGATCTTCAGAGTATACGACCGATTTCCAAGCTGGATTTCGGGCTAGAAATGTGTCCTGAATATATACAAAACACCAAAAACCAAACAATAATCAATCAAAGAGAACAATTTGTCAATTAACAGTTGGTTCATCTTAATCTTTATCTGTGATTGTTATCCATAAATGGCAAATTCAAGAATCTGCCTTCAACAGTTAACAATTTAAAATCCAGATTTTAATTAAAATTGCGCCTTATTAATTACGAATTTCACATGTGACAAACCCAGAAATTAAAAATTCTAATGAATTTTAGTGAAGCAACCATCGTTGAATTTCACAGTTCGAGCCAAGGGCATCCACCCCTTGGACCACGCCTTCAACGGCGTTGCCCAGGGCCCGCCAAGGGGCATTGCCTCCTAAGAATCAATGAAGTTCTAATACAGTGTATCATAATAAGCTCAATTAGGGACGCAAACGAGCCGAGCCCGAGCTCAACTAGGCTCGAGCTCGGCTCGTTTAACTTACACAGAGCTCGAGCTCGGCTCGTGAATGGATTTTGAAGCTCGAGCTCGGCTAGTTTACTATTTATCAATTATTTTTTTATATAAATATAATTATTTTATATATTTTTTCCTATTATAATTTTATGTATAAACAAATATATATTATTTAGTTATTTTTATTTATTTTTTCATAACATTATATTTATTAAATAATAATTTTTTAATATATATTTAAAAAAAATTATATAAATGGCAGGCTCGTTTAGGCTCGCGAGCCGGCTCGAGCTCGATAAGTAAAGCTCGAGCTCGGGCTCATTTATTAAACAAGCTTACTTTTAGGCTTGATCTCGGGCTCGATAAAGCTCGGCTCGAACGAGCTTTTTAACAAGCCGATCTCGAGTAGCTCACGAGCAGCTCAACTCATTTGCACCCCTAAGCTCAATCAATCCACACCTCCTTACATTCACATTGGCCAACAAGTCAATCCCATTACACTAAAATATTTAACAATAATCTTAACAAATCACTTACGGGTGCATACGAGCCAAGCCGCTCGCCAACTTCTCAAACTTGGGTTGATAAAAAGCTCAAAATGAGCCAAGCGTTTTCAAGCTCAAGGCTCAAGGCTCAAGCCAAGACTGAGCCTCAAATTAAGCCCGTTTAATAATCGAGCTCGGGCCTTGTATGGGAAGCTCGTCAAGCCTTATCGAGCTTTTTGTAATTTTAATTTTTACCACTTTTGGACTTCTATGCATTATTTTCACACAAACGAGCTCGAGCCGAGCTTAGGCTCGTCTAAGTTTTTTCTCAAAATATATAAAAATAACTTTAAAAAAATGTACATAAATTAATGAATAAACAAGCCATGCCCAATCCAAGCTTGAGCTTTAGAAAAAGAGCTCGTAACGCTATCATAAATTTAAACGAGCCGAGCTGGAACTTAGTCGAGCTCAGGGGCAGCTAGGCTCATTTGCAACTCGAGACCTTCAAAAGGTTTAACTATACTAACGAAGATCATTTGATCGTAGCAATCGAAGAATGTAATTTGACACACAGGCAAAATAATTTCATGATAAAAACCCTAAATTTCGATTTAAAAAAATGAATAAACCAGAGCTTACGGAGATGTAAGAGCAAGTGGGTATAACAAACAACGCATTAGCCTGAGCGTGATTAAAGGCGGCAACAGCGAGATGTGAAGCTAACCCAAGACCTCTTTTGCTTGATGGAACGAAAGTGTGAGTTATATCCATCACTTTATTATTATTATTATTATTACTATTAATTAATTCGTACTCCAAGTATGCTTTCTTGTCTTCTGTTTCAAACCTTTTCTGTTTCTCGTTCCATATTATCTTTGTCGCCGCCGCCGCCGTTGCTCCGCCGCTGCTGGCCGTCGCCATTTCTTTCTCTCCCTCGGTTTGTTGTGGTGTAGACGCAAGGAAAAAATATATTTTGATTTTATGTTACCTTTTAAAACAAAAGTCCTTTTAGTTATCTACTAATTATATAGAAATATAAATATTACATCTAACATAGCAGATTATATAGAAACATAGATATTACATCAACATACCAGATAGACTCTATATATTTTGAACAAAAGTCCTTTTAGTCATCTACTAACCCTATATATTTTGAACTTCAAACTACTAAAGAGATCGTGCCAAGCTTTGGCTTATTTAAGGTACTGTACGAGCTTAAGCAAGCTAATGGTTTTTATCAGTATATATAAAAATTATTTAAAACGTATATAAATTACTTGGTAAATAATAAACGAGTTGAGCTCGAGCTTTGAAAAAAAGCTCACGAGCCGAGCTTGAGCCTTCGAAGAATAAACCGAAACAAGCTGGGCTTGAGCTTTCGTAAGTTAAAACAAGCTAAGCTCGGGCTTAGTCGACCTCTGTTTTGGCTCGTCTCGTTTACACCCGAACTCAGAATATTTAAGTTTCAAAAAAAAGTTGTATATATACAGTTTGTAACTTTTATAGGTTGCACATGCTGCTTCTTATGTTTCAAAGTTCTTTAATTCCATCCTCTTTTATTTCAATGCTAGCCCATAATTAACATGGGTAATTCATGCCTCAAAAATTCCAAATGCTGGTTTATAAGGTTCCTGAAAGGCTGAAACCTACTATTAAATGGTAGTTGACCTAATTTGACATATGATTTATTCACCTTCAATTCAGTTTTTCAAGTCTTCAACAACCATACTTATTTCTTCAAGCATAATATCATAAGATAAGCCAAAAATTTGTAACTCCAAAGAATTATCGTCATTCACTAGCTCTGAACTATCACGTAACCTTATGTCGTGTGGGCAAACTTGATAATTTGCCTAGAAGCACGAGTCGTTGTTGAAGACCCCACAACAACATTACTTTGTTGTCCATATTTAGCGCCATTCGGACCGCTGCAACATGTTGAACACGTTTTTTCTACTATTGTTAAGGCTGGTTATAACCAATTAACTATCCTTTAGACTATGAACATGAACATTACCAGCCACAACCAACTGTTGCTTTAAAAGAAACATTTATTCATTTTATGATTTTATCCACGACTTGGAAACCATCATCAATCCTCAATCAATTCCCAACCGGTATCTATCCACTTATATTGTTTTCCACAATGAAGAAATCCAACACCGAATTACGTATGTTAACGAAAGTCACGAGTCAAAATGGATTAAAAAAAGCCACACCATGTTTAGAAGTTCCCCGGGCATCATTATCAAAAGCCAAATAAGTAACTGCTTAGTTATATGGTAATTTTCAACCTTTTATTTTTTTTCGTACTTTACATATAATATACAAATATTATATGTAAAGTACGAAATTTAAGTCAAAATTCTTAAAATTCTTACAAAAATTTAAGTCACTATTATGAATAGACGCCCGCCCTAAACGTTTGGACCAATTAGAATGTATGTAAGAACATCTACAATCCTGTTTTTGTTCATTGTCCAAAAACATATATTTTCTATCAAATGCTATGCCAATGTCCATTATAAAATATTTGACTGTAAACTTGTTGAAAGCTAATCTAATAAAATTTTAATTAGAGCCGCCAAACCATAATTTTAACAAAAAAAAAACCAAACTTTTAATGATCTCACACGACATAAATAAACTAAATCTCATTCTATAGAAGCCTGCCTACCATGAATGGGACTACAAAAGAAAGCAAGTAATCCAAGTGTCCATAATATTGATGTTTAACGGTTCGGTTAACGATTTGTTCAATTGTTTGATGAAAGAAGCATTCCATGTGTGTTATTCGAAAGAAACATCAACCCACCAATCCATTTTCATGTATGTTTCGGGCTTCTTGCTTCTAGCTAGATGGTTTGTGATATATATTTATTATATTTTTAATATTTGGTCTTTAAAAAAAACCATGATTATTAACTAATACCATTTCTTAAAACCGACCATTATTTAGTTTGTTGATTTCTAATCCAAAAGTATTCTAAATCTTCATTAAATTTCAGTGGAATTGCTATGACTTTAAATAAATCAAATCAAATCAAATCAAACATGATTCGTAAATTTATTATGAATTTTGATAGTAAATAATTCATATTATCCTTTACTTGTTTCATTTTTTGAGTTTCTTTTATAATAATAATAATAGTTATTAGCAAAATAAAAAACAAGTCTGAACAACGGTAATGGCCGCAAGGGAATCACTAGCAATGGTTAATAAACACAACGTTCAATTTTGTGGATAGACGGGCTTGGGAGTGGGCTTGGGGTTGGGCAATTAGGGTTTGAAGACAAACACTAACATAGCCTCACTCTCTCACCTTTACTTTCTTTCTTTGCGGCGATGAAATAGGGTTTCTTCGAAGTTGTTGATTGAGTTCTGCCCACTTTACCACTACAGTAGTCACTTTTATGACATTTTGCATTTACTTTGTAACTGATTGTTTTTTTATTATTGTTTTCTCCAGTTTAACACGGGGGAGGTGAATCCGGATGCTGTTTGCCACTTTCTTCGCCTTCCAGACGATTGTCTCCGGAATATCCTTGGTAGACTCGCTTTCTCGAATTACGCGACGCTAGAGGAACCTGCACTGCTATCCGATCAGCCATTAAAAATCCTGCGTTTGCCATGTACTATGCTCGACATGGTATTCACGAGCTTTGACATTTCAATCACCATCAAGATGATGAAAGTGGACTTTTAAACATGCTAACAGCGATCAGAGATAATGACAACACCATTGTCAACTTTGCTTTAAACTTCAATGAATACGCTGATGGAATCGAAGGAGACATGTCTATTGACCTCATCATTGTTTCAGAGAGTTTACTAGTGTTTCGGGTGTTTGAACGCGGTTTCAAAGTGTTTAACCTGTCGATATGGCATCCAGAAACATTTCGTACCCAGTTGTTGACGAGTTGAGAGCCAATGCCACCCTCTTTGGCACGCGATTGACCGCTGATCCGTTATTCCCGTGGCACCACATCCTCGTATTCAACAATACAACCATTTGCTGCAGAATTTCAAGATTGGAGCACTGTAGTTTGGTGTAGCGAGGGATACCTAGTTGCCTTTGATATTGATGAAATCGTAATACAAAATGTTTCTTATAGGTTCCTAAGGCGCATTGGACTTTGTAACCTTAAACACGTGTTGGTTGATGGTACGGCAGAATTTCTTTCTCTCGTGGACAAAGGTCAGGCCCGGCTCCGAGAACGCTTAAAAAATTTTGGGCCGAAGGCGAAAATTTTTTTGGGGCCTTAATAAAAAGGGTATCTTGTTGTGTTAAACAATTTAGTTTTTAAATAAGCCTTAATTTTTTGGGTCTTATAATTTGGTTGTGTAAAAAACTATATATTTTTTTTTATAAAAATAAGGTTAAAATGTCTCAAGTGAGATTAGAACCCATAACCTTTTGGTTGAAAACCACACCTCTTTGCCACTAGAACAAACTAGTGATTGAGTAATTATGTTTAAACATTATATATACATACTATATTTGATAAAAATATATATATAATTTTTTTTTTAAAAAAATTCCGGGCCTATAGGAGTGTCGGGCCGGGTCCGTCGACCACCCGGCCCTCCCTTATAGCCGGCCCTGACAAAGGTCTCCTACCTCGTGAGTTTGCCTATTTTGATAAGCAAAAAATATCAGTCTTGGAATGGGTCATTTATTTTACCTTTCATCTTGTCACGCTAGATGGTGTGTATGACATTGTTATCTTTCGATACGACATTGATGATCATTTGTGGACCATCAAGCGAATTCCGAGGCCGTTGGGGAGAAATGGCGCGCGGGGCCTTGATTCCAGCAAGGTTTGGGATCACACCTGTGTAAGTAAAGTTGTTTTCAGTTGCTTATTTGTTTATATATTTTGGACTAAATGTTTTTCCTTTACAAATTCTTAATTCAATATTTATAAAATGAAACATCTTTCTTAAAGGTGGGCAATTGAATCGGTTAGTGGAACCGGTTTGAAACCGATTTTATATAAACCGGTCTCACCGGTTCCAAACCGGTTCATGCTTGAACACTCTAAACCGGTCCAAACCCTACGGTTTCAATCGGTTCCAAACCGGTTTATATAACTAAATGCTCGCGTTTATTCTGTATATATACATATGTGGTATTGCATAGTTTTTATAAAAATATTTGTTTTTGTTCTTATGATCAAATATACATACCTTTATTTAACCAAATAATTATCCATGTGTATAATAGTTAACTCAATATTGAATACAAGTTATGCCCAAGGTTGATGTAGTTTCCAAAAAGCATGTTACAGTGTAATAGTAATAATAATCGTGTTTATTGAACAAATGAACATATATAATATTCATTACATACGAACACTTGTACCGATTTGAAACCGGTATCAAATTTGAGTTTTCGGATTCGGGTGCCGAACCGAATATTTCGATACTAGTACCGGTCTAAAATTTTGAAAAATCCGATGCCAATACCCGCTCTTCCCTACTGGATATTATAATTATTTGTAGGGGCTTATTAATGAAAATGTTGTCATGTTATAAATTAAGTCAATAATCTTAAAAATCAACAATAACATAAATCCGATTTGTGGCTAAATAAACAAGCATAGTTATACTTATTATTTTCCGACACCCGTTTATAACATATTTAGCCATCTATTTTTTACACCCAACCTTGTTACTATTTTGTTACTTGTGTCGGTTGTTAACGCCCGATCTGTAGCCTCAGACGTGATTAAACAATTTTAATATTAAATATGTAAATAATTAAACAGATTTTTCCGCATTTTTACCTTCTCGTGCGATTTTACATGATATCGGTCGGGTTTGACTAGTGTTGACCAATTGACTAGCTTTGACCGATGATCGTAACCAGCAGAAATAAAACATTTTCCACGCCACCACCGGTCTCCGCCAACAACCACGGTTAACAACCTTCACAACAGCAGATCTAGCCGGAAACCACGCTTAAAATCAAGTTTGTGGGGTTGGAACGAAAATAAGAGGTGAATAGGTGTTGTTTGTTGGTGTGTGAGCTGTGTTGTTAGCTTACGTGACGGCCGGAGGTCGGCCGCCACGTAACCCACCGGAAAGCAGACGGACTACATAACTTTATGGTTTAGATCGAGGTGATGGCTGGATTCTGGAATGTGTTATGAAAGGAAGTGAATTATAAGGTGGTTTATATATAGCTAGGGTTTTGGCAGCTCAAGTACAAACTCGTTTAAATGCTTATCGTTCTTCTACCGTGTCGTTTATTTTAAAATGTTTGGTTCTTCAAAATATATAATATATATATATATATATATTGTGTTTGGGATTGTTTATTTAAGTGAAAAATAATTTATGTTTGGATTAGTTTATGTGTTGATGAAAACCAAAATAACTAAAAAGAACACTCTTTTTTTTAAGGAGTGTAATTGGTTTTGAAAATTAGAATTGTAATAGGTAAATCAAATATATTAAGTTAATAAGTTACAAATTTCTGACTTTTCAAAACCTTTTTATTTTGCCTTCTCCATAAATAAAAAATCCATAAGGCCTTATGGTTTGACAAACACCTTATACACCTTATTAATTTTTTAAAAAGTTTATAATTTATAAGTTGATGAAAATAAGGAATCCCAAACACCCCCATAATTGACGTTTATGTTCCAAAAATAATTGAGTGCTATGAAATATTTTAGTCGATCTTTAATATTATCACAATAGTAAACCACGTATTCGAACTTGTTGAATTTAGACGTTGTATCTCGTATAATTACCTCAAATAATTTGTTTTTCTTCAATGTAATTGACATGGACGCGGTTTACCGCAAATCAATCTTTTGTTCATAGCTTTAAAGTTTCAACAATATTTGTCATATGCGAAGATATTGGTTACAGGTTGGATATTTGTTGTGGGTTAACTAAAAACACATAACGTCATTGTCATAATGTCATATCACTTTCACATATGCTTTAACTAACTCACCCTCCAGTTAAAAGAGATAAAAAAAGAAAAAGTTTGATTAGTTGATTTGGGGTGGACCCCGTCTCATTGTTCCTTAACGAGCGTTAATGGGTTGACGCACAACTTTAATCTAGTCGCTTTGGTATGTGGTGGTGATGTGGGCTTGGCGCCCACAACGTATTTGGATTATTTGGATATTGGGATTAATTTGACCTTTTCTTGTTAATTAATAATAGGTAAAAGGTACTTTGTGAGCGTTTATGGGTTGACGCGCAACTTTAACCTTGTCGCTTTGGTATTTAGTGGTCATGTGGCTTTGACGCCCCCAACGTATTTGGATATTTGGATTAAGTTGATATTCTCTTGTTAATTAATAATAGGTAAAAAGTACTCCGCACCAGGTAAAAGGCGCTCCACACCCATAACTATTGCACGCAATCACTCGTCGATCCAAAGTCTCTTTATTTTCTTTTCTATATGCTTTATCATGACTCATGAGCAACTTATATTTACATATATAATCCAAAGGTAAAAAGGCTTTTTAGTACCTCCCTTCTGATGATCTTGTTTGGCATATATAGTTCATTCATGTTTCTTATACATATATTGATTTTGTCTCAGATTTTGCTTAGTCAAGATACCTGCAATCTTATATTTTGTTAATTAATGCACATAATTACAGAAAATGAGAGCTCAATGAAAGGAAGACCACGTCAGGCCGTCATGGTAAGCACTCGTTTGCTTGTTAAGTTTTTGAATTGTTTTGTCTTTTGTAAAACTAGTAGTTTACCCGTCCGGTGGACGGGAATATCAACGTAGGAATGCAAAAATGTGAAGACTTCATTAAATCAGTAATATATACTGGTTGCAATCCAATACGTTCTAGGAGGTACGGGTTCACATGAATAGCAAATAGAACTTATTACTTCATATCATATTAATATATAGAGCTGCACAATTTATAATAGAATGGTTTCACAAAAAAGATCAATTCAAAAACCGTTGTAACCTAGGCCATCTGACTAACCAAAAGTCAAAATTCCAGTCAAGGTCAACCATTTCCGATAAAAAAATTTGACAAAAATACTCATATTTAATGATTTTTTTGACCCATTTACTAAAATTTTGACCCGTTTACTAAAATTATAATTTTAAACCATTTACTGAAAATGATATTTGTGCCTCATTTACTAAAAATGATGAGCATGACTTGTTTACTATAAACGATGAGTTTGACCCGTTTATTAATTTAGCTCATTCTGACCCGTTTACTAAAAATGGTAACGTGATGGTATGAAAGCTTCTAAAATTACCATATTACCCCCTCTTTCCTTGGTCTTTTCTTGTGAGGAGAGGCCATAATTGTAAATTCAAAAGCTCTTTATTGAAAAAACATATTGTATAAAGGCTGCAACTTGAGTGTCTCAGAAAGAATAAGTCAATAAGCTATTCATATGGCAAAACCATAGCATAAAATTTTCAATAAGAATGAAGAATGCTAATGCAAAGATCTATCAAACAATACAGTATCTCACTTGCATTAGCATGATAGAAGGTATTCCATTTGCAGCTGCAAAATAAAAAAGAATAATAAGTCATTGTAGTCACCGATAAAAATATTCATCGCAACGTTAAAAATGATTTCAAGTCACAGTAATCAACAAATAAGTTGAAAACTATATCTGAATACCTTTCTTTAGAAATCATGAAAACTGGGTGTTTAAATCTGCGGATCGAAAAGGATTGTTGAGCAAAGTTGTGCATAGCAATGATAAAGTGGAGACACACATTCTTCTTTGAGTCTTTGACCATATACAGTAGTATAGATAAGTGCACATTGCACACTACTGAGACATCTGTCAATTTATCATCATGTTACAAAGTTACCATTATTGATTTGCCATCAAAGCGGCATGTTTTGATCCAAACCAAAGTGGCTCGATTTGACCCAAACCAATTTGATTTTTCTAAATGGCCCATTTTGACTCGAACCAATTTGGTTTTTTAAGTGGCCTGTCATGACCCGAACCGATTTGAGTCTTTTTAAAGTGGCCCGTTTTCACACGAACTCGTTACACATGAACCCGTTTAACCAAACCAAGTCTAACCCGCACTTGTTTTGACGCGTCACACAACCCAACCCCGACCCGACCCACCCGTTTTGCCAGACTCATGTTTGTGTTGGTACAACCCCAATTAAACACGCAATAATAATTTGATTTTAGTAATTGAAACAGATTAACGAAAGAAACTTAATTTGCTATTAAACATAATTATTTATCAGAAAACACAATAAAAACTGAAACACATTAGTTGAAATTAATAAATAATTCATTAGTAAAACAACAAACAAAAAACAAAACAAAAAAACACTGGTTGCAGTGACTAATTTAAAATTATATAATTGAACTAATGATATAAATGTAGCCATAAAATCAAACTTACCTCTGGAGCAAAAGTAGTCTTTAAGTCATCATGTGCTTCATCTTTTGTCCTTGCAGACCCATCAAAGATACATTAAAACTGCAAATAGCAGATTAAGCAATTTTAGAGCCTACACAAAAATATATTATTCCCTTGTATGTAAAATGGGTTATGATTCAATGTAAAGTTGTGAAAACTGCATACCTTAATATTGTTATATATAGGCATGTAAACAAACCGAAAGTTCATTTATGTTCGTTTATTTAATAAACAAACGAACATGAACAAAAACTTTGTGTACGTTTAATTAAACGAACGAACATAAACACATGTTTCGTTCATTCATTTATGTCCATTTATTTATATTCGTTCATGTTTGTTTACATATTAAAAGGAAATAATTAAATACTAAATGGGTGACTCATTTACTTAATGGTTTTATATTTGTTCGTTTGTGTTCATTTTATGGGTGTTCATTAATGTGTGTGTTAATTTACATTTGTTCATATATGGTCATTTTTTTCGTTTATCGTGGTTTAGTTATGTTCATTATGTTTGTTTATCTTCGTGAACTATTCATTTAGATTTTAAACAAACGAACACGAGCATGTTCAATTTTTTAAATAAACGAACATGAACACAAATATTTGTTTGATTAAGCGTCTGTGTTCGTTTAAAGTTAAATGAATGAACACGAACATGCCCTTGTTCGTGTTTCTTCTGTTCGTTTACAGACCTAGTTATATATCAATTAGACAAAAGAATAATGTTATGAAAATTAATATTTGCATCTGAAATACAAGCTGTATATACCTTTATACTCCTTGAGCATGCACAAATATTAACAATCTTCTTTAAGGCTTCTGCAAAATATCATGAAAGATAAGCAAGTTACATCAATAAAGATTTTTGAAAATGATAAATTAATTCATGATGATACCAATTGTACCCAGAAGTTGCTGGTTACACACAGGGTTGTACTCTACTCTATACCAATTGACTCATGTTTTTTCTTTTACCTAGTTTCTTTTTGGTTTTCTTCCATTACACGGTCTATTCCGAGAATGACATCGATTGCAGCCACATGTTGTATGACAAAGGAATTCTATAAGATTATCATACCATATCAATTTAACCACCCTAAGAATCATAAACATAAGATAAAATCAAAACGGTTGTACAAATATACTGTAATTTATACCTCAAGAACATATCCTATTTCCATCACCTTCTTGATAAGGCCCATGACAGATTCATGTGAAATCTCATTAAGGTTAATCTTATCTATGCTAGGAGAAGCCAAAACAAATCAATTGCTATAATAACTTAACTGTTAAAAGATTATTCATTTTAAGAAGTTGCATACTAACTTTTTAGCATTTTAGAGAGAGCACTCTAGGATCAAAGCTAAACCAAATATTGCATCAGTCTATAACAGTTCACTAATTCTTGAAATTGCGTTGCATCTTGTGCAATAAAGATATACCGATTGGGTTGTATATTGTATACTCTAGACATGCAATGATATTCTTTCAAGTCAAGTATGATAGGTTTACAATTAAAACGAATGCATTGTACCACATGTGCTCCTTCACCTTAGACATATTCCCCTACATTAGTCATAGACAAGATAACTTTAATTTGATCATGGTTGTAACAGGGATGAAACATTGATCAAGATTCAAAAATAAATGAAGTAAATTAAAGTTTACAACTTTATGGTTAAAGATAATTGAATTAGCAATAAATAAATAAAAAACGACCCCGCCCAGCCATAATCATTAATCTACGAAACATGTTTGAAAAAATAAAAATAATCATCAATATTTGTGGCGATTACTAGTTGAAAGGAAGGATCATGTTTGTTTTGTATCCATATCATATATTTGAACTACTTTTTTTTAGAGAATTAAAGTAAATTGTAAATATCATAAGCAATTTGGTAGCTCTAATTCAATTATCATTTCATAATTAATTGCATGTTAAAAAGATACCAATATGTGAAGAAGCACTCCCAATATATATGAGAATTATCCACCTAACCAACAGTAATAACAATAAATAAATAATCACTATGTTTGAGCACAAAAAAGTGAAAATAAGATTGTCCGTACCTTTAAATTGGATGATGAACGATTTTAGAGTTACAATTCCATGAGTGATGATTGTGTAAACCCAATCATGATCAACACTAAATCACGGTCAAGTAATTACAATTCCATGAGTGATGATTGCCGGGAATTTTTATATATTGTTTTATAAAATTGGAGAATCTAAAGCAGTTACTCAGTTATAATATAGTTTGTTAGAACATATTCCTGTTTGTACGCAACCCAAAATAAGTGTGACATATTAATGAAGTAATGGCCCATTAACCCAATAGTTCATAGGGTTTATGATTAGCAAGAAAAGATGTACGTTTAGCCTGACCCTTAAGGAAAAACTCATATTATGACTTAGTGAACAAATAGAATCATGTTCATAGTTACTAAAAAATTAAAACGAAAGGTGCATTTTGAGAACTAAACCCACTACTTGTACTTTGGGACTTATCGCACTAGAGTTGAGCTTGGGACAATATTAATACCAATCGATTCACGAAAATAATGATCCTGAAATTTGAAAATACTTGATACCGGTACCGGCATTTCATACAAAATTAAAAAAATACAAGTACTGAAAACTCAAAATTTATTACTGATTCGACACCGACAGTATCAAATCAATATCTAATTTGCTAATTCAATACTATACCCCTATATCACATCATGCTTGCTATTAGCAGCCGTTATTTCCAAAGGGAACTATCTTCAACATCACTTTTGTATTTTGATTATTAAAATTCATATATGTGTTACATCTAGATGTCGGTCATCCACCCTCCATCCGCCGAACTTCCTCTTCGAAGTGTTTACAACTTCAACCCCAAATTTTGAAATATTAACATTTTAAACCTCATAAATGAAAATAGAGTTTGGCTTATCTTTACTATATATAATACATCAAACAAAGACAAATTAAGACACTTTTTTAAGGGATGTATAATTTGTAAGCCATAAAGTACAAATGTAATAAAGAACAAAGTGGTCTTTTAAACACAAGCTCATTTGATTTCAACAAATATATTACAAGTTTGGTACCTCAACTTTAATCAAAATTTGTTAATTTAAGAAATAATTACAACTTTCATCCCTTATGGTTAACCAATTTTTAATCTAACTTTATTCTTTTTGGTTTTCTTGTTATAACTTTTACAAAAATATGATTAAAACTAAATTTGAACGTACCCATTTAACGAGCTTATTTTTATTGATGTGTCAATATAATTTTTTTAAACAGATAAACGGTTTAAGTTGTACAAGTTATTAATGCATAGATGTACAAGTTAGTTTTGCAACTAAAATTAATTACAAGTATAGTACCTTAACTTACTCAAAATTTGTTATTTTAAGGATTACTTACAACTTTGCCCCCTCATGTTTATATAAATATTATTATCTTTTGATATGTTTTACAAAAATATGATTAAGAGTACTCAAATCATATAAATATCAAAATAATCAAGGCGAACTCGAGTTTAAGATTTTATTTTTAATTTTGAGCAGAGCTGAGTTACCTCGGTATGATGTTCGACTCGAGCTAGGCTTAGGTCTCTAATTACTTTTTAAGTGTTGTTTCCCGCTACATCGTGCGAGCATCTGACTAGTCTAATATACTATTAAAAGAAAACATATTCTACAAATGTCATTCAACTAGGCATTACACGATGGTTTTAAACCAGAATGATAAAATGAAAAATATGTTGTGGGTAAGAATCAAACTCACTAACTTGATTTTAAAATGTTTATAGCTTACCAACTCAATTACAATAAATTGATGTTAACCTTCTATTTTCATGATAGGTATTGATTCACAACATTCCATTTTGATTTCTTTTAAAATACATATACAAATTATTCTAACAAATCTATATATTTTAAGAAATAGGAAATTACACATTCAGTAATATTTATTATGTAGTACCTTATAATTTATAAAATTATAATGTTTATTATTAAATTTATATATGTATATTTGACGTTTTCTATATTTTTTATTCATATTTTACATAAGATACTAACCTAGTTATTACTAATATAGTATTTTCAAACGTGATACATCTAAAATTAAGATGTTATCATACTAATATGTTCAAATGTTAAGTACTTGCTTTTTTTGAATATAAATTAGTGTTTTATCCGGCGCGTTTCGTAGGGACATGTGGATAAAACTCGAGCGGTGATAAGGCTTAGCGTTGTGGTCTCGGACATTGAGGCGGTAAGTCGATGCTAACTGAGTCGGTTTTAGTTACGTGTGTTATGTTAACCGAACTAAAAATAAATATAACACAAAAAAAAATAAAATAAAAATTGAGGTAGACCAATGGGGTGGTGTCGGTCGGTAAAACATGTGCATTCTGTTGGTTTTTGTTACGTTCGTTACGCTACCGGAATTAAAACAAAACGTGGTAAATCAACGTAAATTCGGTCGGTTTTCGTCACATTCGTTACGATACCAAAACAAAAAAAAGAATAAAAAGGATTCGGCATTCGGCCGGTTTTCATTAGGGAACCAAAAGTAAAAAAGAAAAGAAAAAGAAAAAAGAATAAAATGCGTGGACTAATATGGTGCCGCCAAGTGACCCAATAGGGTCCTTGCGACACCAAACTTCTTAATTATGCATATACTACTACTAATACTAATAATTGGAATGCGTTTAATTTGTTTACTTGGTCGTCGGAAACAATTCCATTAACCAAAAGGCTATAGTCCCCCTATGTTATAACATGTACGGTTGAATACTTGTCTTTGTTTAAGGCTATGTGTAATGGTAGACGTGAAACATGCAAATAATGACAAGTAAGTGACAATGTAGCAACACGGGTTTTCAGATTTCATACCAAGTTAGGTGGTTTATGTAGGGTGAAACATGCATTGTGATCGTGGGATATATAAGGTCGAGAATGGAGATAAGTAACCGGTTTAATAATTTATAACTAATGATTAAAGAGAAACTAAAAACAATCGTGAAGGATCCCTTCACAACTTTTGGCTTCCCATATTATACCGTGTTTAGCGCCCAATCACGCCACGATGGACTACTTTGCGCCCATTAACAACCCATAACGCATATTCTAAGCACGGTCATAAAAATGTAGGACGTCGCCGGTGGTTCACATAATCGATGTGTCTCATTGTTATTTTACTTTGGCAGATCCTATACAATAGAGTTGTCAAATAGGTGGGTAAGATCATGTTATATGATAGTGCTTGTATGTGGTTGTTCAAATGACAAAAGTGGGTATGATAATAATAACTAAACCTTAATCTCTAAAAATCTAAAATGTACTAGAGTGCTAACTAGTAAACTAGTAGGGGCAAATTTGGCCAACTATTATACTATTAGTTCGTTTTGACAATGTTCTATGTGACGGTAGTCTGATACATAAGTAGTCAAATAATTAGAAAAAGACACTCACTAATTTCCAACTCTTTTACGTTGAAGAGCCTATAAAAGCAACCCTTCTTTATTTCCAAGGCCATCTCGTGGGTAAGCTAAATGAGGCAACAACTTTAGGCCTCCAGATTTATAGGACCACCATCTTAAATAAAATATGTATTACGAGATTTTGAAAGTAGAGTTATTTTAGAATTAGTAATTTAATGATGAGCCACAAGCTAAGAATGATTGCTTCATATTTATTATCACGGCATATCATCATACTCTCTAGCGCTATATCAGGGGCGGATCTACAAAGAAAACGGGTGGTTCCTCGGAACCACCCGAGTTTTGAAATAATAGTGCATTTATATATAGAAAATAATTAAGGAACCACCTTATAAATGGGAAAGGAACCACCTAAAAAACATTTGAAGCACCTCTCCAGATGGTAACATGTTGGTTTGTTAACTTGGAGGTCGCAGGTTCAATTCCGATTTTTGGAACTTTTTTTTTCTTTTACTAACTTACCCTAACATCAGTTAGGGTTCATAACACCACACAGCGCCTCTCCATGGTCTAGGTTGCCTGAAATCATTATTGTCTCAAAACAGATGTGTACTTCATAACTTCAAACTCCTATCAGTGTTTATTTAAATTTCTTTTTCGTCTTCTGTAAATTTAGTTATACTAAAATAAACTTGATAATACTAAAATGACTATTTGTCTCACAATTTCTAGTGCAATGTACATACACGAGTCATAACATACTTACAAACTCAGTTATAAATGAAAATATATTGAAGATTAACTTCCATCTTAGTCTATCATACATTCCTAATATTTGAATACAAGGGTGTCTGGTACAATTTAACACTAATTGAGTACATGAAGGTAATGTGCATCTTAAGTTCTAAGTTCAATATGAAGAGAAATTTAAATAAACTCATCTCCGTCACTCCGTCGGCCACCCATCCCCGTCACTCCGACCATCGCGGAATGCCGGCAGCCTCACTCTGTCAGCCACTCAGCCCGTCAACCGTCCCAGTCTTCCTGCCACTGCCTACTCTTACTCGAATCCTCTTATTCTCCCACTTTGAAGGTAAGTTTACATTCATAATTCATTGTTAAATGTTAATTGTTCTTGACTTCTTGTTAAATGTTAATTGTTCTTAATTGTTAACTACTTAATTGTTAAGTTATTTGTTAAATTTAATTTTAGTTTGTTAGATTGTTGGTTTTAATTTGTTAGTTTGTAATTGTTGATTTGTAGGTATTATGAATTTGAAGAGATTTTTTCAAAGTGAACCATCAACCTTGGATCATCATCTTCAAGTAAACCGTCAAAAATAAATTTGAATGATCTACCATGGGATCCTTCCGAAAGGCAACCAATTTCATCTTATCACCCAAGTCAAAAAGGTAACATGCGGTGTCTCTTTTATTTATATATCGTGTTTTTATTATGTAATGAATTTTCTCCGAACCATCGAACCGACCTGAACTGAACCTCAAACCGACCCGGAATTTTTATACCCGAGTCTATGAAATTGAAACATCTAAAAGTAGTGCACCACCCAAAAAAAATTCCTGGATCCGCCACTGCGCTATATGCATAAAGAAAAGAAAATAAAAAGGCCTCGACATTTTTGTTAGTTTTAAGCCTCTTAGGACGTTGAGCCGGCCCTGTTTATTTCAATCTCTCCATAGAAAAAAAAATGAATCAGTCCACCACCACCACCACATATATTCCTATGGTCGAACACGTTATTGACGTGAATCTACAACCAGCGGAAACAAATATTCTCACATTCTTCACCATAGCCTATTTGTTCCAACGCCTGTGCCACATCTATACTCTAGCAGCAAAACCGAGTGGTCTAGGGGCACAAGTCACCTATGGTCTTGCTATTACCCACGAGTAGCATATGGAGAAGAAGGTGTCGTTATGCCTCATTCTACACTTGGTTTTATCATAAGTGCGCTTCTTGCTCTTTTAGAAATCAAGTCGCAGAGCGTACCTGGATTCCCTTTCCAAACTCACCCTCAGTTGATCATGTTCTCGGTTACTAGTCTCCTCATGTTGGTCTGGCTTCTGTTGTCGAACTTGTCATGTGTGGTGCAGGTGTTGATCGTTCTTTGGTTTATGCCATTATTGCTCACTTGGGAAAGATTGGTTCGTTGTGTGTTTTGGTTGCATTTTTGGCGTCTTTGTTCTATTTTTGAATCTCTATTATGAGTTGATGAATGTTGCAGCATAGCGTGCATGCTGTGTCTAAAATAATACATACTGTAGGGGTATGATACTAAACCCGGTTTTACGACCCTAAATTTATTATGTTTGGCTTATTTTATTATACGGACTAATACAATGTTATTGGGCTGAGGGGGTTTTGTGGAGGTAACCCTAACTGGGCTAGGCCCATTAGGGTACCATGATGGTGGCCATGAGGCTCTCTATATAAGGAGGTCTTCACCTCCTTATTAGGGGGGATGCTCAGTAAGAGCTGCCATCATATATTTTTGTGTCTGTAAACAAGAGATCTTTGAGATTTCTTAGCAGTCACCTCCACACCCCCAAAAAGCCATTGCAGATCTCAAGCAACCGGAGAAGAAGATAAAGGCGTGGTTCGTTCATCTCAAAATCCGTGGAAACATCGTCATGGATCAGGTCAGATTCATTTCATGCTTCGACACATACGACCATGTGAAGTGATTGATATAAAAACTACATAATGTCTACATGTAGATAGTATACAAATAATGGTAGAAGCTAGATATATTAAGCTCCTCTGAATTCTTGTAAAAAGGTGTTCATGTGGGGTTTAGTTATTTTCTTATGGAAGTTGAGTATGTGTTTGTTATTTTAATTTGTCATCTATATCTATACTTTTTATCTAATACGTATGACGAGAAAAAAAAGGGTAAGTTAATATAATTTTAATATGATGAAAGGTAAATTTATATAAATCTAAGAGTTTAATTACAGCTTTTAAAACACACCTTAACAACGAATTTTAAGAGTTTAAAACACACGATGCAACTTTTTAAATCAAAATCTTCCTTGCCCATGTAATTTCCCACTTCTCGTTAATTTAAACGTCAATGATTATTTTGTACGACATATAAAAAAAGTACACCTTAATAACGAGTTTTTTTTAGTCTTTAATATGTGTATGCTATTTTTATATAATATGATTTAACTGGGTTTTTAGTTAATCGGCTAATGTCTTTTTACACTTCAAATACAATATTATAACATTGGTAAGATGTTCGATTCGATTTTAGTTCTAGTTATTAATTATTAATACATGGCTATTGAGGATACCAACACCTAGATTTTGACTTGTATGACTTTTACATCCCATGTAGACATGCATAAACCGGTTAACCGGCTATTCGAAAACCAGTTAGTTGTCAACTAACCGGTTAGATCGGTTAATCGGGTCGGTTACTATCCGGTTTTCAAGCATAAAAACCCTAACCGGTATAACCAGTTTCTGAAATAACAAAACCGGTTAACCGGGAAAAACCATTTTTAAATAATATAATTGAAAAAACTAAAACTGGTTTTGGTTAACCGGTTCTAGGGCCAAAATGAAAAACCAGTTACTAACTAACAGTATTTTTTCAAGTATAAACCGGTTAGAGAGTTAGCAATAACCGGTTAGAGAATCAGGTACTAACCGATACAAACCGGTTAGGCTGTGCATCTTTAAAGAGTAAAGGATTGATCAAGCCCAAAACCTTTTATGATGGCCCAAGAATGTTGCAGGTCTTTTAAAATATCACTAATTAAGTTAGGCTAATGGATGGAGGCTAAGGTGGACAAAAAAGCGCGTAAATATCTATCTCACTATGGTATTTATTTCCTATTTTCTATTGAAGTTCGAGAAGGATCGGTACGTCTGTGACATTCCTTATTTTCGGGTCAATTTGTATTTGTTTTTATTATGAAAACCGACCCGTTTTATATCTCTAACCTTTCAATAATATAAAAATGATGAACTTTATGTTACATATTTGTTTTATGGTTGTTGGATTTCAAAAACATCTTTTAAAACCCTTTAAATGCCCCTAAAAGGCTAAAACGCTCAAAACGAACTTCAGTGACTAAAACTGCCAAAGTTGAAAAATCAGATTTTTCCCACCGCGACCTTAGCGCCGCACTAAGGTCAAGGGCAGAGACCTTAGCGCCGCGCTAAAGTTCTCTGCAACAGATGATACGATTTTTGTTGTTTTGTGTTTGTTTGACTCCTTTTTCTCCACCAATTTGCATGAAAACACTTGAATTAAACCCCAACATGACCCATTCAACTTACCTTATAAATATAAGCCTATTCCCTTCATTTTTACCTGCTCTTTTCATCAAATCTCTTTCTTAATCAAAGATTTCTAAGGTTATTATTCAAGTTCTTGGCAGTTTGACTTTCTAAAATCAAACTGAGTTTAATCTTACATTCTAACTAACTTCTTAGCAATTAAACCTTGTTGTTGCAACATATATATATATATATATATAGTAAAACCAAATACTCGCTTAACGGACGTTAAGGTTCTTCACAATAGAACTATATACTTGGTTAAGTCTTTTTGATTTTTATTGAGTTATCTCATAGCATTTTTCACTTTGGAAAGTTAACTTTGAGTTTGGTTAATTATCAAGACTCGTTAAATCCGAACACTAGTTTAAAACCTCGTTTTGGTATTTATATAACAAAGGGTCTTGCAATAGTGCATTATAACCCACATAATTACTTAACATAGGTTGAGTAATACTAATGAATAGAATACCAAGACCCGGTTTCGGGTAAACTTATTTTTCAAGAAACATTTCTTTAATTTCTCAAATATTTACATTTTAAACCTTAAACTTTATTTAGTTACTTTACTTGTCATATATTTTACTTTAAACCCTTTCAAGACTACCTACTAACTCAGGACCCGTTTAATCTTGGTCTTGCTCGTTAAACTGATCTCCGATTATTCTCGAATCAATCTTTCAAGTTACTTAGTTAACGTGAATGTTTTTTCATCCCCCGTTTTCCATCTTACATTTTGGGGGTGGCATTGCATACTTATTTAAATTCAGATGATTTATACTTGTGTCTCAAACCACAAACTCTTTAGTATATGTCACTTAAATAAATGCTCGATTTTGTGTTATATGCTTTACATGATTACATGTTATATGTTTATTGTTTTAGGCGGGTTGGCCTCTATGAAACTATTAAGTATGATCATACGCACCACTAACTATTTTAGCTTAATTGCTAGTAGCATAGGGAAACTATAATACGAGTATATTTGGTTGTTACCATATTGAAATGTGTCTCAAACTATTTACTATTTGCATATCTAAATTGTTGATATTATTTATTGTTCCATATACGAGTTGTGGATTTCATAAATTATATACCTATTGTTCAAAACTATGAAAATTGCTCACCGACATTCGTGTTGACAAAGTTTATTTTATGTAATGTTACAGGTTTATTACTTGGTTGATTTGGAGACTTGAAAAACTATTATCTTGTGACGGTTTAGGTTATTAGATATAAATGACAATTTATTTGTTTACTATTTATTCGGTTACTTGTATGAACAAGTTTGTGTTATTTGGTTGATATAATGAAATGAATAAGTTGTTTAAATATTGCCACTTTAATAGTGTCTTGTGTTCATAGGCAATCCGTTGCACCCCGACATGTTCCACCGCCTTTGGTCGGGGTGTGACAGGTTGGTATCAAAGACAAGACTATAGAATAGGCGGTTAGACGCAACGGCTTAGTATAGTTTTGCTTTAGGGTCCTTATACGTGTTGCTTAAACGTGTTACCATACTAGATTGTTCATTACATTTATATATTTATTTGCTTATTTATTTCATTTAACCTCCAAAATATACACATGTAACATCATGAAAATATCGGACCAAAAATGCCAAATTTCAAAGTCAAAGAACCAAATATGCCAAAATCCAAACCTGAGGGTTAAAATTGAAAATTCCGTTTTCCTGACACATTGCGATACGCGATGGCTCAGAAGAGAGACCCATCACGTATCGCGATGGGTTGTCTGACACAAAGGCACGTGGCACAACGGTCGCCACGTGTCAATACGTGGCACAACGGTCGCCACGTGTTAACACGTGGCAGCACGTCCGCCACGTGTCGCCACGTGGCAGGTCTACGTGGTGACTAACCAAGCCTACGTTGCGATACGCGACGGGCTAGCTAAGGAGGCCGTCGCGTATCGCGATGGGCTCCTGAAAAATGCCTATAAATAGCAAGCTCGGGATCTCATATTTTCACACCAAATCAGCCTTACACTCTCTCACTAAAACATCTCTCTAAACCTTGGGAAGCGTGCTCTCGATCCACCTCGAAAACCGTGCCTCGATTCCTCGATTATCGTGTCCTTTCCTCGTTTACCGTGCCAATTTCCACCAAGCGTACCAATCAAGAAGTAGCTTGTCATTTCCCGACATCATGATGATTAGCCACGTGAAGCGTGCCCACGAGTGGTGAAGTATTGGTGTTCATCAATTTGCGTGCCAAGGAAAAGAGTGACAAAAAGAAGTTGAGCAAGAAGGTGAAACGATGTTGAAGTGCTGCTCGAGTATTTAGGGTTTATAAGCCGAGAAAAGGTAGGCATAATGCCCAAATATAATAATAATAAAATATTATAAAGGCTTAAACCTTAAGTCGAGGTTATACTCGATACCTCGATAAAAATAAAAGAAAATATATAACAAATAAAAATAAAGAAATTATGAATAAAGATATATATATATGTGTGTGTGTGTGTGATTATATATACTTGATTCTTTGTTATAGAAATATTATTTAAGTAATAAATAACTATTCTTAAATAATAAAGAAAAGAAAAGAATACGTTTCTTAGAAAAGAAGAAACTTAGGGTTTTATGAAAATAAACAACGTTTATAATATTACTTTTCGACTAAAGGTTTTAAAGTAAAAGATATTTTGAACTAAAAGTTCATCGAGATAAAGTTTATAAAATAAAACTAAAGGTCTTAAGCCGGATTGTATATCCGACTAACAAATGGTTATACTCGTACTATAGGTGCGAGATAGCAACGGGAAAGACCCTCGGACGGTGTTTGAAGCCGATCCAAATTGAAAAGGTTAATACGCCCCAACTTTTACAAACTTATTTTCAAACGAGTCAACTGTTATATGAAAAACTTAACATGAGACTAAGTGTCTCTAAAATATTTATAAACAAGAGTACAAAACACTAGCCTCAGGCTATCGTGTACGTTTGTCTGGATCCTTACATATGTGATGGGCACATCACACCTGGTCACAATTACGCTCGTCTGCAGGGAGTATGACCTTGTGTATACGCATAGACACTCAGCTAGTCGAACGCTGCGGTGTTTGCTGGGGGAACCGAGTGTAGAGATTTGAGTTTATGAATTTTGATGTTTTAACTTGGTTATTCCTAAGCCACGTTGGCCTGAGACCTACGTAGTCTCGAGGGTTGATCAAGTAAAGAAACTATTTTTAGCGTTATCATATTCACCAGCATTCGTGGCTGACGTATTTTCTTAACATTTTGCAGGTGACCAAGGTTAGGGCTTGAAGTAACGAAGTGCTCAAGATATCCGATGGCTCGGATCTTTTTGTTTAAACTTATTATACAATGAATGGTGGTATTGTAAACATAAAATAAGTAATCTCTACATATTAAACGGGAAACTTTTAAAATCCCGTCTTTTGAATGTAAATATCTACATTTTAATTCCACAAGTTTTCAAGTCTTCCGCTATTAACACGTAACTCTGATTTAATTACAATTGTGGTACCAACATATGTGTCATACGCCTAGGCCGTGGTTTGGGGTGTGACAACGCATGCACACACTCTCATAGTATTCCAAGGTATCCTTTCCTTATCGCAAAAAGTAGATTTTATGTTGTTTTTTTTATGGATCAAAAATTTAATTTGGATCCCGTTATTTAAGATCCCTCAAAGGTTGCATTTATATCGGGTTTGTAGCCATTATAGAGGGCAAAATACTATGAAACGATCATGACAAAAAGATTCCAAAAATTGAAGGTGATTTACTTACCTGTGATGGTTGAATTGTAGTGTTCGACTAATAGGCCAACGAACCGTGTTATACATGTCAATACTTTAAGTTGTCGAATGCAAGCGTTCCGGTTGACTCCTTATATTTTTGTTGGAAGCATAAGAGCTACGGTGATACGTGTACTAATGTTTTCAACAACCCGGTTACCTCATCGTTTACTTTTATTGTTATTATTACAATATTTGGGACAAAACGTGTAAAACAAGGTGATTTCGTGCACATGTTCAACTCTCCACTTTACCACGATTTTTTAGATTTAATGTTGGGACAACTAGTCTTGGTGGTTCATGCAAGCTTTCCCGCTTTTGAATTCTAACGCATTATTTCACTTTAAATATTTAAACTATTTAGCATTTCATTTATTTGCTTGATTTACTAACAAAATAATTTCTTTTTACATCCTCATACTCATAACTATAGGACTCACAATCCTTAAAACCCCATATTTACTCATTTCCCTCATACTTATATCAAACTTATGTCATTTCTCTTTTATTTTAGAATGCATCCTCTTCGCCGCCAAACTCGCAAGCCGAGCTCCGGTCATCGGATGGCCGCTATGGTTGCTAAAGAAATGGCCGCTGTGATTCCCGGACTACTAACTCAAATCCAAGCCACCCAACCCACCGTTACTCAAACCACACCTAACACCGCACCTTTCGCCTTGAAAAATTTCACCGGTGCTAACCCATCTCAATTTTTTGGCACGAACTATGACACTACCATGCTGCGATGGTTCGAAAAGATGGAAAACATTTTTAATCTTTGTGAATGCCCCAAACCCAAGAAAGCCACGTACGCCTCGAGCATGTTCGAGGGAACCGCCCACACTTGGTGGAATGGCGAAATGTTCGTTAATGGGGCAGAAGTAACTATGGCCTACTCATGGGCCAAGCTCAAGGAAGTCATGATGAAGAAATTTTGCCCAAAACATGAACTCCAAAAACTTGAATCCGAATTCTGGGAACTTAAGCAAGAGAGTGGTGACAACTCCGCTTACTCCAACCGCTTTCATGAGCTTAGTCTCTTGGTTCCTCACTTAGTCACTCCCATTGAACAGGCGATTGACAAATATGTCGGTGGTTTGCCCATGCAAATCCGAGACTCGATAATGAGTAGTAAACCACAAACACTCCATGATGCAATTACCTTAGCCGGTGCTCTTTCCAAGAATCATGTCAAAGCGAGTACCCTCTCCATTAAGAAAACGAGTAAGCCCGAACCAACCCCTCAAGCTAAAGTCGACCCACATCCTCAAGCCATCAATTACTCCAACTCATCCCATCAAGCCAAAAAGAAACAAAGACCCAATCACCGAAATTATGCTGTTACTCACCCACAACAAACTCAACAACAACCTCAAGCTCCTCTAAACCGAAAGCCTTACATAGATACCCACCCATTGTGCAACACTTGTCAACTTCACCACCCATCTCACATGGCTTGTCGCCACTACACAAACTGCAAACGGTTTGGTCACCTCAACACCACTTATCGAATAGCACCTCTTGGACATCACGCTCCACCAAGAACCATTCCGCAAGACCCGCAAAACTGCAACATGCCTTACACTCAAAACCCGCAACAACCCCGAGCCTGTTTCAATTGTGGAGACCCGAGCCATTTCCGCAACGCTTGTCCCCGACTTGCGTATGCGAACCAAGCTCAAGCCATCACCGTACCCTACTACCAAACCCAAACTTATCAAGTCCAAACCTGCCAACCCTAAATCCCACAACTCAATGCCCCTCTCATCCAACCAATGTAAACCATTCAAGCACCTCCTCATCCTCCTCTTCCCCAGGCACCTCAAGGAAATCCCGGTAACCAAGGGCGCGCCTTCATGATAAATGCTAATCAACCTCAAGTTGCAAACAACGTTGTGAACGGTATGTTTCTAGTGAACGAACATTTGGCTTCAATTTTCTTTAATACGGGTGCCGATATGAGTTTTATTTCATTAAAATTTGAATCTACACTTGCCGTACCTCGCACCAAACTCTCTCGACCTTTTTCCGTCGTTGTCGCCAACGGTAGCTCTATCACAATTAACTCGGTCATTCGTAATTGTGTGCTCACTCTTTGCAAGCGGAAATTTTTGATCGACCTTATCCCGATGCAAATGTGAAGTTTCGATGTCATAGTAGGCATGGATTGGTCAGCTTTGCACCGTGCCGAAGTCGTTTGTTACGATAAATTCATTTGAATCCCGCTTGTAAACGGTAAAACACTCAAGGTCTACGGAAAAACGACTCCTAGAAGACTCAAACTCATGTCATGCTCTCAATCTCAAAAATATTTGCGCCAAAAGTATGCTCCGTTCCTAGCCCAAGTGGTGGTAAAAGACCACAAGGAAAGAAAAACCCACGACATCTCTATTGTTTGTGACTTCCTCGATGTCTTTCCCGAAGATGTCACCAGTCTACCACCCATCCATCAGGCTGAATTCCAAATCGATCTTGTGCCCGGAGCAATGCCCGTAGCCAAAGCTCCTTACCATTTTGCCCCGTCGGAAATGCAAGAATCATCAAATCAACTCGAAGAACTTTCCGATAAAGGTTTCATTCATCCAAGCTCTTCTCCTTGGGGCGCTCACGTCCTCTTCGTGAAAAATAAAGATGGCTCGTTTCGTATGTGCATCGACGACCAAGAACTTAACAAACTCACTAATAAAAATCGTTATTCTTTGCCACGAATCGACGACCTCTTCGATCAACTACAAGGCGCAACGTGTTTCTCTAAAATCGATCTTCGATCGGAATATTACCAACTGCGCGTTCGCGAAAAAGACATTCCCAAAACCGCTTTTCGTACTCGATATGGACATTTCGAATTTTTGGTCATGCCCTTTGGGTTAACCAACGCACCCACGGTATTTATAGATCTCATGAACCGTGTTTGCAAACCATTTCAAGATAAATTCGTCATTGTCTTTATTGATGACACCCTCATCTTTTTTAAAACCAAATCCGAACATGAGTAGCACTTGCGTTCCATTCTCGAACTCCTAAGAAACGAACTACTTTACGCCAAATTCTCAAAATGTGAATTTTGGCTAGAGGAAGTTCAATTTTTGGGACACATCGTCAACGACAACGGTATTCATGTTGATCCCGCAATAATCGAGGCCGCCAAAGATTGGAAAACTCCATCCACACCCACGAAATTTCTGTCTTTCCTCGGTTTGCCCGGATACTATCGCGTTTCATCCAAAATTTTTCCTAAATTTTCTTACCCCTTACCTCCCTAACCCATAAAGGAAAACCATACGAATGTGGATCAAAACAAGAAGAAGCCTTCAACACACTCAAGCATATGCTTTGCAATGCTCCCGTTTTAACCTTCCCCGATGGAAACGACGACTTTGTAGTATTTTGCGATACATCCCATCAAGGTCTCGGTTGCGTTCTCATGCAACAAGGTCAATTCATCGCTTATGCTTCAAGACAACTCAAGGTTAATGAAAAGAATTACACGAATCATGATCTCGTACTTGGTGTCGTCGTTTTCGCTCTCAAAATCTGGAGACATTACCTTTAAAGGTACAAAATGTGTTGTTTTCACCGATTCACAAAAGTCTCAAACACATTTTTGACCAAAAAGATCTCCACATGAGACAAAGACGATGGGCCGAATTACTTAGTGATTACGATTGCAAAATTCACTACCATCCCGGTAAAGCGAATGTCATGGCCGATGCCCTTAGTCGTAAAGTTAATGTCAAATCCGTTCCGCTACATAGCACCATCATCCAAACCGATCTCCAAGACCGCGTCTATCGAGCCCAACGTACCTCCGTTGATGAAGGAAATATGTACGACGAAATGTCATGTGGAGCCGAACTTCAACTAGAAACCAAACCTGATGGTTTGCTTTAGTTTCTCAATCGTTTGTGGGTTCCCGATCGTGATGAACTTCGTACTTTCATTCTCGACGAAGCTCATATGTCACGATATTCTATACATCCCGGTGCGGATAAGATGTACTTCGATCTATTTATTGGTGGGCAGGTATGAAAAAGGACGTAGCACTCTATGTCTCAAAATGTCTTACTTGCTCAAAGGTTAAAGCCGAACATAAAAAACCTTTTGGCTTACTCGAAAAACCTCCTATTCCCGTTTGGAAATGGGAAGACATTGCTATAGACTTTATCACCAAATTACCCCCCACTCAAAAGCAAAATGATTGCATTTGGGTAATCATTGATCGATTAACCCAATCGGCTCACTTCATCCCGATCCGCGAGAAGTACTCTGTTGAACAACTCGCTCAAATCTATATCCGTGAAATTGTATGCCGCCATGATATTCCGTTAACTATTATTTCAGATCGTGATTCTCGTTTCACCTCCCGATTTGGAAATCGCTCCAAGAAGCTTTGGGCACTCGCCTTAATCTTAGCATCACTTATCACCCTCAAGCCTATGGCCAATCCGAGCGTACAATCCAAACCCCTGAAGATATGCTTGAAAGCTATCTGGATTTTAATTTTATTCGCTTATAATATTTGTATATTTTTCGCTTATAATATTTATATATTATAAATATAAATATATAATATATAAATATGAGTATTGTATTACATGTTTTACATTATTCGCTTATAATATTAATATATTTTTCCGGATTTTAATTTTATTTGTTATAAGGAAGTTAATAATATAATTAGGATTTGATGATGAAATGGTTTCACAAATAAATGAGATGTTATAACCCGGTTTAAAAGCTATTTGGGTTTGGTGAGACTAAAGACCCGCCTAACTTTTTACTATAAAATTATTTTTAAATTATAAATAATAACTTTCTTTTTAAAAAAATAGATACTAATTTTTAGTAATCCCTATTTTATAGGATTTCAAATCAAATATTTGGTGAGATTAACTTTTAATATAATGAGATGTTATAACTCGTTTAAGTGATATCTGGGTTTGGTGAAACCCATACCCGATAAATCAAGTCAAATGCATGATAAATCTTCATTTATAAATAAAACAATTTGATAGCTTGAAAGAATATATAAATTTTTAGTTTATATATATAGAGAAATGTTCAAATAAGAAGTTTAATTTTCCTAAGAATGCTAAGAAGGAGGGTATTTTAGTCTACTACCTTAATATTGAAAACCCACTTAATTTAATTTCAAAAACCCATTTAACTAATCTTAAAAACCCACTTAAATTTTCACTCATCTCCTACAACCACCACCCACCACCACCACCTTGCTGGAAAAGTCTTCGGAAATTTCGCCGGAAAATTCGTTGGAAAGTCATCGGTAAACAATTCCCGGAAAATTTCACCGGTAAAATCGCCGAAAAATTTACCGAAAAACAATTGCCGGAAATGATCAACCGAAAATGGCCACAAGAAAAAACACAATGAAAAACACTATGAAAAAACACAATAAAAAAACACAATGTAAAAAACACTATGAAAATAAAAACACAATGAAAAACACAATTAAATAACACAATGTAAAAAACACAATGCAAAAGATGCTATAAAAAAATAAAACACAGTTGTATAACACAATGTTGTAAAACACAATTTTGGTAAAACACAATTTGTAAAAAACCCATGAATTTTTTTTATAATTTTATATAGCAATATGATACTCATATAAAAGATAAAAAAAACGTCGTTATTAAGGTGAAATTGTTTTGAAAAAAAATGTCGTATAAAAAAGTTATAGACGTTTTAAAATGATGGGAGGATTTGACATGTGTATTGCATGTGGAGAGAGAATGTCAACAAATGTGTTATTCCTTTTATATCATTACCCTTGTTTTACACTTGATTTTTTCTCTAATCTAATCTCAACCATATAAAATAAATGGACAAGATTATTTCCTATCACTCCTACAAAAATTAATCTTCTTATTATAACTCAACCATATATATATATATATATATATATATATATATATATATATATATATATATATGGGAGATATATTTTGAGAAATTGATGAGTTGTAAGAACTTTGAGAACTAAATTTTGGTCCACACATTTAATTAAATGATATGAAATATGTGATTGTGATTAAATTAATTAAAAAATAAACTAGGAGAGAGAATAAATATTTTTGATGATTACACAAGTTTAAATATTAGTTACACATATGTAATAAGTCAATTCGGTGTGTAAAAAAATACTGTAATTTTTTGTACATTACTTACACTTACGTATTACACATGTGTAAAAAAAATTGTTACGTTGAGTTCTTTCGAGTTCTTAAAGCTCAAAGTAGTTCTCAAAAGCAATCAATCATATATATATATATATATATATATATATAAGATAAGATTTGTAGGGTTGAGTTATTCTACAAAGTGCAACAAAAATGAGAAGTTTTGGAAGTCATAGTTAATTGACATGTGTCATGTAGGGACCAAAAGAAAAAGAGTATAAAAGTAATAGTACACATTTTCTCTCTCCTCATGCATATCACATGTTAATTCTCCAATAATTTTTAAACGTCTATAATTTTTTCACATGTTATTTTTTAAAAAATTAAAATTCACCATAATAACAAGTGTTTTTTATCTTTAATATGAGTATTGTTTTGTTATATAAAAATTTTTAAAAAATTACGTCATTGTGTCTTTTTTTATTACCATTATGTTTTTTTTCGTCATTGTGTCTTTCTGTTTGTCAATGTGTTTTTTTCGCCGTTGTGTCTTTCAACTGATCATTGTGTTTTTTTAAATACTAATAACACCATTATGTAATAATATGTAAATATAATGAAAAATACCAACGAATTGTCTAATACATAAAACACAATGATGAATACATATTACATAATAACCTGAAACATAAAACACAATAATGAATACATATAACACAATGGCCTGAAACATAAGGCACAATGGTAAATACATATAACACAATGACCTGAAACGTAAAACACAATGGAATCTACATATTACACAATGACTTGAACGTAATACACGATGAACATAATACTATTTTTCTCAACTTAGGTGAATGTTGATCACAATAACTAAAACACAATGATAAGTAGAAAGACAAATGTTGAGCATAAAAACACAATGATGAATACATATTACATAATAACCTGAAACATAAAACATAATAATGAATACATATAACACAATGGCCTGAAACATAAGGCACAATGGTAAATACATATAACACAATGACCTGAAACGTAAAACACAATGAAATCTACATATTATACAATGACTTGAACGTAATACACGATGAACATAATACTATTTTTCTCAACTTAGGTGAATGTTGATCACAATAACTAAAACACAATGATAAGTAGAAAGACAAATGTTGAGCATGAAAACACAATGATGTAATCTTTGTTTTAATTTTTATCTTTAATATGAGTACCCTTTAAAAACACAATGACCAAAAATTATAACACAATGCATAGAAAAACTCAATTAAAAGACACAATGAACAACTAAATAACACAATATAAAAAAACTACTAACTTTTTTTTATTTTTATATAAAATATGATATTCATATTAAAGATAAAAAACGCTTGTTATAATGGTAAAAAACATTATAAGAAATGTCGTATGAAAAAGTTATTGACGTTTTAAAATGATAGAGAAATTGACATGTGTCTTGCATGTAGAGAGAGAAAATCATTATACGTGGTTTATTACGTTCATGTTCTTTTCATCAATTTTTATTGTTAAATTAATATCCATCATCCAAATTTAAGATTAATAAATTGTATTCTTTCTCACCTTTTATGTTTTTATTTTAACTTTACTCAAGATTTGTAATGCATTCAAATTTAATTTATGGAAACTCACACGATGAAATTTCCTAAAATAATAATTAAAAAAAAAGAAGCCTTCGAGGCATTCAATCCAAACGTCCACTACGTGTCAATTTTAAAAACATCCACGTCCTTGATCACCACTTTTTGAGTCATATTTAATACCACATTTATTTCCTTTCTCACGCGCCATTTTTTAACGTGAGGAAGTGGCCTGCAAATCCCAACGAGCTGTCATCTTTTATTGTCTATCTACTGAAGGTTAAGCTACAGTTCTGATTCATTAATATATTTAGCCAAAAAAGAAAAGCAAGGCTCCGTCTTATGGTACTCCATTATATTACGTCGGCGCATGATCGATGGCAATTGTTCTTTGACCTTTTTGTCCCCGTGAGGCCGTGATAACGACTGTTTTTTATCATCAAGAAGCTACATCGGAAATTTCCGAGTCCACGTAGTAATGTCATGTGGAAGGGTCAAAAAGAAACCTTAACTGGTTCACAACCCGCAATATAGACTACATATATATACATATACATATACATATACATATATTATTCCTCAACCACTTCACATAATCACACTCCCTAAGGGGGAAAAAAAAGAAATGACTCCGGCCGCCACAACAGATATGAATACTTCTCCTCCGGTGGCTGTCGTCATCGAACCAGATGCTACTTCCGAAACCAACCCAGCACCACCCTTAAGCACCCCCGCCTATTTGATTGTCCTTCAATACGTCGTTCATATCTTCAATTTACCAGCACGCGGCTGTCCGGCCCTCCGCCATGTTTACCGTCAGTACCTCCAGAGAGTCATAATGCCTCAATGTACACCTGCATTTATCATCAGTTGTCTCATGGATTTGCTACAAATCAAGTCTCAGGCTCAACATACCAACCTTCTGCTCCTCCGACTCGCAGTTATTAGTCTCCTCATCTACGGCTTGGCTTCCGCCATTGAACTTGCCGGTCCTGCTCTGGATCTCACTTACGTTTATGCTGTTGTCGCTCGATGGGCAATGATAGGTTGTTTGTGCATTTTGGCACTGGTTATATCATATTTGATCTTTTTTTGATTCGTATCATTATTTTATAATTAAGCTCTGCTTATTTTAGGTAATATACTTATAATTAGGGTTTGCACTATATATGCATTGTTTTTTATATAGTTACTATTTTTAAAGTGTGAACCAAGAGCTCCTTATGAGTTCACACCGTTGTTGTATCGTGTTGTGTTATTAATTCAACCTATATATTTAAGGAAAAAAATGTTATGTTCGAAATTGTAAAGTTAATTAGGGCTTCAGTTGGAGCTTATTGTGTATGTTATGTTTGATATTGTAAAGTTATTTATAGCATCCCCATTCATGCATCTTGGTTGTGAATTTGTGATTGTAAGTTATGTGCAGCTTCAAGGTTTATTAGCACCTTTAGGATTTCAATAACATAAATCATGATCTAATAACTGGTGATATAGTACTTTTGGATGTTTGTGTGTTATTTGGGTAGATCTTTTTAAGGAAAAGATGTTATGTTTGATATTGTAGATCACCGAACCTAATTCATTGGGGGCTTGTTATGTATGTGTTCTGTTTTTGCTTGATCTTGCATAAAACCTGCCCTCTTCATTTTAACATGATATATATTGCGTGATCCACAATTAGGGCGTAGACCTTTGTTTCTTGTTCCAAGGTTAATAACCCCAATTGCTGGTTGTAGGCTTTGAATGTGAACGAAGAGCTCTTTATAAGTGCACACTGTTGTATCTTTTTGTGTTATTTGGACCAATGTATTTAAGGAAGCGATGACGTTATATATGAGGTTATGTTTGACATTGTATACTACCTAACTAATTAGGGCTTCAGTTGAGCTTATTGTATATGTGCTGTGGATGATGGCTTTGTGACAGTAGGAGTTGTAGTGGTGGATTTTATAGCATCCCTGTTCATATTGGTTGTGATTGCAAACCATGTCCATCTTTAAGGTTAATCCCTTTAGGTTTTTGTTTATATAAATCATGCTCTAATAAACGACAATTCATAGTACTTATGAGTAACTTATTGGAGGGAAAAAAATGTGACTTGGGTTGTCTTATGACACATCTTAAACCTTTCACTCAGTCTGAAAAATAATGTCTCATTATTAATGTCTGGTTACAATATACAGTTCAGACACAATGGTCATTGACCATGACGACTGTAGCTAGAGAATGCAGTTGTGTTGACTAATAGAGTAGTTGCTGGCTTGCTTTTAGTTAAGAACACTCTGGTTCATCCAAATTTTTTTTGGGTAGTGTGCTTATTGCTTAGTTCGACTACTTGATTGCTTCAACTATACACATAAACTATTAATGCTGAGTTTAAGACTTTCGGATTTTTCTGCAACATGTGTATTGCCTAAAATGCTCTGTAGTTATATCTTTCTTCTGTGTTAATTTGCAACAAATGCGACTAAAACATGAATTATATTATATAGTTTTGTTCATTATGTAATTTAGATTCCTTTTATGTTCTTACTCAGATCACTGAGAGCCAAGGATCCAGAAATTGATACCAGCACAACCATCACCAGTCCAAACATAACACAAGATCTCAAGACTACTATTTGACATGAATGGCAGGATATGACAGATATGTAGCTCACCTGCGATCATGCCTTCATCGGTTGCTAGGAAAACATGTGTGTCAGGTATATGTTCCGTTTTAAATGTTTAATGACTTAATCAATCATTCTTAATATATAGGGTCTTTGCTTCATTCTTTGATAACATCACATCTCTCTATATGGTTAGCAAGATATTGCTTATTGTGTGCCTAGTTTTTTCTTATTCTTTTTTTGTATCTTGATTCGATTATTTAATAGGTAGGATATGGCAGACATATAGCTCAAATATTTACTTAGTGTATCGCAGTGGGTCTTGTTTTTGGTTTGAATATTTCTCTCAAAACAACTTATTCATATTTGGAGTTGTTTTCCTTTTGGACAATTATTTGTGAATTTTATAGGTTCCTTTTATATAGTATATGTTCTTAACATGGTTGCAACTCAAGCCCTGTTTTCTACTGAATAGAAGTCAATAACTTTTCTCAGACCATTTATCTAGCCAAATATTATTATCTTTTTGAGACGAAAGACACAATTTTTAATGTTTTTGCATATTTAATGGGTATGTTCCTACAAGTATGACGGATTCTGACATGAAGAGTTTATGCAAATGTATACAAGCTCATAACGAGCATGGCTAGAGATTATGGTTATGTTGCTAACCCGACATGCAATAGTTGATAGTCAAATAGAGTAGTTGTTGACTTGATTTAGGCTCCGATAATTCAGTATATTTCTTCGGTTGACATGAATCCATGATCTGTGATACTCTTTGATTTAAGTTTAGAACACTTTAATTCGCACAAAAGAATTTAGGCACTGTGCTTAGTTTGACTGCTTCATTGCTTCGTATTGATGCATCATATACCATTAATGCTAAATTTAAAATTATACATTATGCTCTGCAGTTCTATCTTTTGTATGTGTTTCCTTGCTACAAATATAACTACATCTTTTTTTCTTATTTTTTTTTTGTAATTTAGATTCCTTTTATGTTCTTATTCAGGGCCACCGAGAGCCAAGGATTCAGAAATTGACACCGCCACAACCGTCACCAGTCCATATGCATGCAAATATATGCAATCTGATTCTCTACCCCAAACAGAACACAATATCTCAAGACTGCTATTATCAGTGTGCGTATGTAGCAGATCATGAATTTATGCTGTAAGTTCTAGTCTTCACCTTCATGCCATTATTGGTTGCTAGGGAAATATGTGTTTTAGGTATATGATTCATTTAGATGTTTGATTTCACTCTTAATACATATGGTATTTACTTCATTTGTCAGGACCGATTTTGACCGCCTTTGACCATTGACCTATTAATTGACAGACGTGTAAACTTTTAATTGGTGGGTGGCCAATTATCGATTAATCGCTGCTAGCTGCCAATTTTTGCAACCATGCTCATAAGTCTTACCAGTGGCTCTTATTTTTGGTTTGAGTTTTTCCCTCATAATGAAGCAAGTCATATTTTGGGATGTTTTCTTTACAGATCGTTATCTCACATTGTTCTAACATCTTTTTATAAAATATATGTTTTCAACATCAGTAGGTGCAACTCAATCCCCATTCTTTACTGAATGGCAGTGAATAGCTTTCCTAAGACACTGTAATCATGTTTTTGTATATTTTCTACAAGCATGACGGATCCTGACATGAAGAGTTTGTGCAAATGCAGACGAGCATCCTCATATATGCTACTCTAGTTTACATCCTATATTCTTTAATAACTTTACTAGGTGCACAAGTAAAAAAATAGTTGTTGAGAGCAATAACATTCTGTTAGGTAATTTTGTTAAAGCTATCATACTAAGTCTATTGACGTTTTCCTCTTTCACCACTACATTCTTTCAGAACCGCTCTGTGGGCTTCACTGAAATAAGATTATCTCTATCGTTTTAAACCATAACCCAATTTGATCGGAGTGACAGGGTATGTTTTTGACTTAAACTGAATTGATACTTTTTTTAAATGAGATATTGGTTTTTAATACTCTCAACTTTTACTCATTGGACAATAACACTCACAACTTACGATTTGTATCTCACCACTCCCAACTTGTAACTTGTTTTCTTCCATCACTCCCGAACTTAACGGACCCTAACTCCGTTAGTTTTTTTGCTGACGTGGCATGTATTCGCTGATTTGGCATCCTATGTGGAAAACACATTATTTAAAAAAAATAGAAAACCCAAAAACACAAATATTGTGTACACACACACAAATAGGCATATATACACACTACTACAAATCCATCACCACCATCTACACCACCACATTAGCCTCCACCATCGCCGGTTTCTTCCACCGACGCCAGCCTCCACTGCCTTCACCATCACCACCAAACCCTAGACCAAACTTTGCTAAAATTCAGTTCTTTTGTTTATGGTTTGAATACATTAGTATAGGGTTTTTGATTGGAATAAAGAAACAAGTAGAACACAATGTGTATTACCTTGAATTTCTACTATTTCGTTACCAGCAAAACTCGCCGGAAAAACGTGGTGGCGACACTTGAAGATTACTTGTTAGATTCGCATGCAGTTGATGTCAGTGTTTTTTTTAACAACAAAGAATGCATAATAAGATTAAGGAGACCGACGAGTTCCGCCGCCACCGCCACCGCGTTTTTCCGGCAGGAACCACTGCTGGTAATGAAGGCAGTGAGGCTGAAGGTGGTGTGAAACAGGCAATATAGGCCGGAAGTGGTGGAGTTTTGTGGTGGTGGTGTAGACAGTGGCGGTGTACACACGGTGGTGGTGTTTGTGTCTGCATATATCTCGAAGGGCAAAACAGTCCAGTAATAGTATTTCAAAGGGCAAAAAAGTCCAATAATATACCATGTGGAAGGGCAAAATAGTCCAATAATCAATTTCGTGGGCCAAAACAGTCCGATAATGCTATGCATTTACGCAGAAGGGCAAAGTCCAATAATACCAGTGTTTTGAAACCCGGATCGGACCGGTCTGACCGGGACCCGGTGCTGTTACCGGTCCGGGTGATGCTACATAACCCGTTTCCTAAATAACCGGCCGGTTCTTAGGGTTTGCGGTAGAGCCGGAATCGGTGGACCGGCGATCTGACCGGCAATATTGAATATTACTAGTTTGTAAGTGATTTTCTTTTCTCAAAGTTAACCTTCAATTGACCCAACCCACCTTCGATCAAGCCATCTGCATAGTTGTTGTCCTTTAAACCAGACTTATTCTTCATACTTGATACTTTGTTATTAATTTACAGATATATGAATTTTTGTATATAAGAGAGATGAGAATAATAAGGATTGATGTGTAAAAGTAAAAAAGAAATGACGGCTGACATATTGGAATAAGTTCAAAACCCTAATAAATTCAAATAGGTAATATAGAAAGCGTTTTTTTGGGCTTTGTGGGCTTTTACTGGTAAGTGATATAATATGAGTGTGATTTATTGCCATTCTCAAATGAACACTCCAGTTAAAAAACAAAATCACAAATAAAGATAATTAGTATATACTTGTATATTCGTCTAATAGTCTGAAAATGTAATAATAATAATAATAATAAAAATTTGTTAAACCTTATAATAATAAATAAATAATATATATGATTTATGACGTCATCCGGGTCAATATCCGGGCCGACCTCCCGGTCCGGTCCGACCTTTGACCCGGTAAGGTGTCCGGGTCGTTGTCCGGTCCGGGTCGTTCTCCAAATATATATTTTTTTTGCTTACGATCATAGCGCGTCGAAATATGATAAAATTAACTAATAAGATTTTATACGGGATGTTGTTTTAGCTACTCCGTTTCAAAATCAACAACTATAAGACAAGTAAAAAGAACTTTAACATAAACCAACTAACGAACTTAGTAGATTTAATGAAGGAGAAAAATTACGCCAATAATCAACTAAGTAGAAATCTTGAATCGTGAAAATGAAACCTTGAATCATGAAAGATTGATGAAAATAATCAAACTTTAGAAACGTTAACCCATGAAAGTCCGTTGATAGTGAGTTGTGAGGGTCGACGATGCATATCATAAAAATATAATGTAGCACTCTTAAAAAGAAACAATAGAATTAACGACATACATGATAAACTTTTTTTTCCCATATCAAATAGCGGAATGTATTCTAATCAATTTAATATTTTAATCAAATAGGGAACACATATTAGAAATTCATATTGACATGTATTTTAAAAAGTAACCAAAAAAAAAGTTATTGCACCAAAAATAAATTGTAAGAACGAATGGAAACAGGAAAGGGATTCGGCCCTAGCTATGCCCCCCATGGAATAAAACACCAAGAATACCACTACACTACGCATAAACTGTTTAATAAATGCAAGTATATATAACATGAACATTATTTTTTGGAGCCTAAAGTTAGGGCTTTAGTTTTCTTTTTTCTTTTGTCATCTTCTCTTTATTTTCAATTTTCTTTCCTTTCAAATTTTTTCAATTTGAAAAGATACAAAATTCTCTTAATTTACTCATTATTTTCTCTCCCCTTTTTTTATTTCTTTTAATGAAACTCGAAAACACCCCTAACATATTTTTTTCATCTCTCATTTTTCTTCCCTTTCCTTCTTTAAATGGAACTAGGGAACACATATGTAATCCTTCTTATCACATTCATTATTACTCCCATCAACAGCATTACTGACATCAAAATCAACACAAGCCTTAAAATGTGTCATATTTACATCTTGATTCTCCAAATGGCTGTCTACTCCTACGATATAATCAGGATCATCTTTATCACTAGTGTCGTCTTTATCACTAACCTTAACCGATTCCTCCTCAAAGGCTCAGATTCATCCTCTTTTGCAACTTGCGTCTCGATGCACCCATTTTGAAATGTATACATATATGGAACAAAATTGTGCGCCTTCAATTAATGATATCCTTTGAAGCAGTTTCAACCCATTTTGAAATGTATACATATATAGAACAAAACATTTGTCTTACCATCTATGTATTCCCAACCAAGAAAGTAAACGTACCTGCTCCATGGAAAAATTTTAATGTAAACATTGTGGGTTTAAATGATTTGGATGCAAGATTACAGCATTAACCTTTTCTCTAAGGTCTGGGATAACGAAGACGTGACGGCAACACTCAAAGTGGATGTAAACGCAGGGATTTAGGTGGCCTATTTTTCAAAATGGGCTTATATATATCCACCCTCATCAAATAGACGCAAACGGGGGCGGACCTATGTCTAGTTGATGGCGTCGGCCGTAGTCTATGAAAGTAAAATAAAATTTATTAGAAAGATAAACATTATTAGGTAATTTTATTTATATATGATCTCCCCCTAAAATAAATATACATTGTGTGGACTAAGTCACTAAACTGAAAGGCAGGGTCCACTTACCTCTTATTTTCAAGTAAGGAATTGAATGACGAAAAGCGGTGACTTACCAATAAAGAACATAACGTCAACAACTAAAGTATTATCATTATACTTTTCAGCCTAGTTGGCAGACACCTCATCACTTGTATTTGTATACATAAACACACATTTTCCCTCTCTTTACCAAACCACTCTCAAAGAAAGAAAATGACTCCTGCCGCCGTAACAGATATTAATACTACTACTGCTCACCGGTGGCTATCGACGTCATCGAACCAATTAATGCTAATTCCGAAACCAACCCTCCACCACCACCCTCTTCCACCCCCGCCTATTTGATTAATATCCTCCAATATATCTTCTTCAATTTACCAGCACGCGGCTGTCCTGCCCTCCGCCATGTTTACGGTCAATACCTCCAGAGAGTCATAATGCCTCAATGTACACCTGCATTTATCATCAGTTGTCTCATGGATTTGCTACAAATCAAGTCTCAGGCTCAACATACCAACCTTCTGCTCCTCCAACTCGCAGTTATTAGTCTCCTCGTCTACGGCTTCGCTTCCGCCATTGAACTTGCCGTTCCTGCTCTGCATCGCACTTACGTTTACGCCGTTATCGCTCGATGGGGAAGGATAGGTTTTTTGTGCATTTTGGCACTGGTTATATCATATTTGATCTGTTTTTGATTTGTACGTGTCATTATTTTATAGTTAAGCTCTGCTTATTTTAGGTGATATGCTTATAATTAGGGTTTGCACTATATATGCATTGTTTTTTATATAGTTACTATTTATAAAGTGTGAACCAAGAGCTCCTTATGAGTTCACACCGATGTTGTATCGTGTTGTGTTATTAATTTAACCAATATATTTAAGGGAAAAAAATGTCATGTTTGATATTGTAAAGTTATTTATAGCATCCCCATTCATGCATCTTGGTTGTGAATTTGTGATTGTAAGTTATGTCCAGCTTCAAGGTTTATTAGTACCTTTAAGATTTCAATAACATAAATCATGTTCTACTAACTGGTGATACATAATACTTTTGAATGTTTGCGTGTTCTTTGGGCAGATCTTTATAAGGAAAAGATGTTATGTTTGATATTGTAGACCACCTGATTAATCTTGGCCTTCGATTGGGGCTTATTATATATGTGTGTTGTGAATCTTGGCTTTGTGAGCACTTCTGTTTATGCCAACTTCGCTCGATGGTGAAGGATAGGTTGTTTGTGCATTTTGGTCATGCCTATGTCATATTTGTTCTGTTTTCAATTGATGTTGCATAAAACCTTCCCTCTTCATATCAACATGATATATAATTCTACCAGTTATGCCTTTAGGTAGGGCATGTTTGGGATTGAGTTTGAAAATAACTTATATATGAGGTTATGCTTGATATTGTAGACCACCGAACCTAAGTAATTAGGGCTTTAATTGGGGCTTATTGTATATGTGTTGAGGATGATGGTTCTGTGAACAGTAGGAGTTGTAATGGTGGATTTCATAGCATCCCAGTTGATATTGTTTGTGATTGTAAACCATGTGCAGCTTTAAGGTTAATCGCTTTATGATTTTATTAATGCTCTAATAACCAACAATTCATAGTATTAATGAGTAACTTATTGGAGGAAAAAAAATTGTGAATTGGGTTGTCTTATGACACATCTTAAACCAACATGTGATTGTCATTGGCTCGACTTGTTCACCAAGTAATTTATTCCGTGCAAACCAAGTCACGCGCTCAACTTGATAAACAAGACACGAACTCATCATAGGCTCGATGAGTCGGCCCAACCCGCCTCATTGACTCGAGGACGGAAATTAAGTCCAACAATCACCCCCCTAATTTCAGACTCGAAAATAGGTGGATCTTTAATTGCGAGCATCTCTCTTTTGTCTCGATTCTCCCATTCTTTTACTCCAGATGTCTCGACATAACTCGCCGGTTCACCATCTTGAGTTAAAAGTAATTTTGGGTTATCAATGTCGTTGTCACTTCCTCGCTCGAAACGAACCTTTCTATCCAACATAAAATCATTCATATTCTTTGGACAAATGTTGGTTCGAGTCAACCGTTTCACGATGGATGGACCCGGATCAGTTTGCATACCAGACAAAGAAAGAACTGGTCCATCAGCTTGGGCTGTAACATTCGGTGTAGCCCTACTCGAGCTTCTCCTAAGCAAATTAACTCGGTTTTTAGGATTTTTATCAACCCGGTCCCACCTTCTTTTCTCATAAAAAATTACCTCTCGAGAAACATGCATTTGGTTCTTAACCTCTCGAGAATTTCTCATAAAAAATTACCTCTCGAGAAACATGATCACCTTGCACCCATGCTCTGTTGCTTGTCCCAAACTTAAAATATTGCTCGTTAAGTTCGGGATAAAATAAACATTTGAGATAATTCTCTCAACATCATCATCACAAATAATTTTAATGGAACCTTTTCCTTTGATGTCGACACACGAACTATCACCAAAACGAACTTGCCCAACAACAGTTTCATCTAATTCATAAAAGTAATATTTCTTACCCGTCATATGATTGCTCGCCCCGTTATCGAGGTACCAAAAACCATCCTCCATCGGTTCTGACTCGTACCGCTTAGGATGCACGTTTTCTTCATTCAATATGACTTCATCATTAATGCTTATCTTCATCAAAACTTCCTTTGTTGTTGGTTCGTTTGCTTCGGTTAAGTTTGTTTCGGCTCGTTTTCCTCTTCTTTCCGGGCATTCCGAAGCATAGTCACCCATCTCGTCACAACGAAAACACTGAACCCCAGAATAATCCCTTTTCTTACCCGAATCACCTTCTTTGTCTCGATCGTTGACCTTTCCTTTTCCTTTAAACTTTCTCACCTTAATGAACAATAGCTTCCCATGACTCTCAGGTTCGTCATCAACACTATTCACACGATCTTCAAAATCTTTAAGACGCCCAACTATTTCTTCAAACTTAAGTGTCTTGAGATCTACCATCTGCTCGATAGAAGCTTCAATATTTATGAATCTTTTAGGCATGCCAGTTAAAAACTTTCTCACCAATCTTGTTTCATCTATGGCGGAACCAAGTGCTGCGAATTTATTAGCTAAACCGGATAATCTCCCGGAATAATCGTCTATAGACTCAGAATCGTTCATCTTTGTTCCTTCGAATTCAGTTATAAGGGTATGTAGACGTGCTTCTATAACCCTCTCCGCTCCGACATACCGGGCTTTTATGGCATTCCAAATCTCTTTAGCCGACTCGTATTGAGCTACTTGCATGATTTGATCTTCCGGTATGGATTGAAAGAAAAGAGCGACGGCGGCACCATTCTTCTTCTCGTCCGTACTTCCCGGCTCAATTACATCCCATATTCCGTGGTACCGGAACACCGCTTTAATCCGGACAACCCACATGGTGTAATTCGTTTTGGTTAGCATCGGACATTGTAGAGAAATAGTGGTTTGATTACTACGTTGGCTTGTCATGGTTCGTCTCCGACTGTAGGCTTGCCGAAATCTTGAAACAGAAAAAATAATGAATTGCAACCTTCTGAAAGTTTTATTGTTTGCGTTGGTTTTGCACAGGAACAAAGAAAACTCCACTTAGTTGTTATAAACAATTTTTCCAACAAGGTTGAAAAAGATGCAATCTCCACCAATTAATTTGTTGAACGAAAATAACTTGCGTTGAACAAAACTTAATTAAATGTTCAAACGGCAAAAGAATTGCGCCAGGTATTCAAACGGCAAAAGAAATAATTGTTTGAACGAAACAATTAATCAATTGAAGAAAATAACCCGTCAGATGGTCTTCGGATGAAACAACAAAACAGGAACAGATTCTCCTCGTTATCGATCACGTCTTTGATCGATAAACTCTAAGAGCATGACCGCGCTCTGATACCAATTGAAGTTTGGTGACCAGGATCGATAAACACAAAAACGAAATTTAGATCATAAGCTAGATCTTTGTAACTTTCATTGGCTCGAAAAATTACAATGCATAAACTCTTCTCATTTAATGATATAACCCACAAGCTTGGGTATATATACTAATTTAGATTTCAAAACCCAACTAGACTATAATACAAATACCATAATCATATTCAAATACTAATTGGTAAAAACAAATCTAAATAATAATTAATAAATAAATTCCTTGTTGTCTAAGTCATTGGCTCGACTTGTTCACCAAGTAATTTATTCTGTGTAAACCAAGTCACGCGCTCAACTTGATAAACAAGACACGAACTCATCATAGGCTCGATGAGTCGGCCCAACCCGCCTCATTGACTCGAGGACGGAAATTAAGTCCAACATATGTATTATTTTTCGTGTCCCTAATGAGGTTGTGTTTACCTGTTTCTTAACAAGTTTGTGTTCTTGTTTGAAGAAAATGACTCGATTAGGTATTATGTTGTAATATTCCTATCTAGCACCACATGTGATAATCCTAACATGTTATGCAAACCCTATATATATACTATATAAGCCTTTAAATTCCTAGCACCTCCAACTTTGTCAACAACCTGGAATAAATAAATTAAACATTTAATTGAAAAAAACTTCATTATATCATTTTATGTTTAACGCTAGTTTGACTTTTTGGGTTGTACAGCTCTTCTAATTATCCTTAGGGAAATTTCATCGAGTGTTTCATCCACTCAGCCTCTTACAAAGAGTCAAAGACCAGCCTCTTACAAAGACCCTAACATCCCTTTCTTACCATGACCAGCCTTACAAGTTACAAAGTTTCAACCATCCCTTTTGCAACTATAAAATGAAAAGAGGTATAAACCAATTTTCATTCTCTTTAAAAAAATGACACCACCCCTCACTACAGATATTGATAACCCGGTGGCCATCGTCGTCCAACCACATGCTTCCGAAACCAACCTTCAACCACCCTTAACCCGCGCTTATTTGAATTTCCTCCAATATCTCAATTTAGCAGCAATATCAGCACGTGGCGGTCCAGCTCTCCGCCATCTCTATGCTCATTACAACCAGAGAGTAGATGGGATCGTCATGCCCCATTCTACACTTGGTTTTATCATTAGTTCTCTTCTTGCTTTGCTCGAAATCAGTTCTCAAAGCCAAACCAACTCTTGGCTCATCAGGCTCGCAGTTTTTAGTCTCCTCATGTACGGCTTGGCTTCGGCTGCTGAACTTATCGTTTCTGCTCCCACTCCTGCTCCTGCTCCTGCTCATGCTGATGCTCTGGATCGCAAATCCGCTTATGCTAGCATCGCTCGATGGGGAAGGATCGGTTGTTTGTGCATTTTGATAGTGTCTATGTCATCTTTGCTCTGTTTGTGATTTTATGTTGCATCATACCTAGCATGGTTATTTTTTAAACTGTGCATTCTTTTTAATTTATGTAACATGCATGCTTATTAGGGCTACCCTTGACATGTTTACTTTTTTGTTACTATTTTGGTAGCAAGATGCTAATTCCTTGATGTTCCATGAAAGTGGAGGAGTATATGATCCACAATTATAGATTCAAATGACACTGTTGTATCTTTTTGTGTTATTTGACAAATATATAATAAAAGATGTTATATATGAGGTTATGTTTGCCCTCTGTGTATATGCTTATTTGTTTGTTATTGTTTTGGTAGCAAGATGTTAAGTTCTTCAGTGTTCCAAGAAAATATAGACAAAATTTTTTGGCTGTTGGTGTTAACATCCATGCTCATGTAGGTTTAGATTGTGAACCAAGAGCTCTTTGTAAGTGCACACTTTTGGATGTGAGTGTTATTAGATCAGCTGATCTTTTTAAGGAAAAGATCTTATGTTTGATATTGTAGACCAACTAATTAATTTGGGCTTCAGTTGGGGCTTTGTATTATTTGTGAACTAAGGGGGTGTGTGGTACAGAGAATGGAATTATAAAGAAATGGAATAGATAAATGGAATTGCAAAGAAAGGGAATTGGTCTAGAGAATGAGAATTGACTGTTCTGTTTGGTAGTACAGAGATTTCAGTAGAGAAATATAGCTGAGAATCATTTCTCATGTTTGGTACATAGAAAATAAACAGAGAATTATATCAACTTTATCATTAGCACAAGTATTTTATTCATAACAAATATTCATTAAAAAATAAAAAACATATAAAAAGATGCATAAATTCCAACCAAAATATGCATTGATCAAACCAATTCACATACAAAACATAGTTTTTAAGCAAAAAACATCAACCATAGTTAAAACCAATTCACATACAAAACATACTTCAACCATACACAACTATCCCATTGAACCATCGGTATACAACTCGACCATCTCAATTTTCTCTTCTATTGTCAACGCAAGAAAAGAACGTCCTAGATCCACATCTTTACCAATCAAATGAGCTGCTTTGAACCGTTTTTTCGTAGTGATACCTGGTAAAGCTTTCAACTCATCACTAACCTTTTCATAGATTTCACGAGCCTCCATACCTTCTTTGCTAAGTTGTTCACCCACCATCTCCCCAAATTGAAGCAAAACTTCCTTGATATCTTTGCAAGACTCTCGATATATCTCATCTGCGTCCGTGCTTCTACCTCTTTTGCGCTTGCTTGTTACACTTCATGTTTGTCCTTCAGATCTATCAACATTTGGAACGGCTTCATCAACAAAATCAAAGTCTTCAATATCAACAGGTGAGCTTTTTTGCGTCTCTTGAACAACATCTTCTTCTCCAAGGTCAACTGCTTTACTACCAGTAGCTCTATCCTTACCGAATATGGTACACAATTTGTCATAGAAAGGAAATGACTTGTCACGAAAATTCACAGCACCTTTGTGAGACTACAAGACAATTACAAATAAATTAGACTAAAATTTTAAAATCTAAAAAATATATTTTTTAGAATATACCTTCACGTATTCATTCCAAACACTATCATCGGCAATAATACAACATTTTTGTTCATCCCAACCAAACCCACTTGTATGCACCATATCATATACAATGCTAAAGTGTGTCTTCCATGTCTTCATCCTAGACTTTATATGTGGTTCTGCTTTGAGGCCAGAGTTAGGAAGACTTACATCTAGCAATTGTTGAACACCATTTAAGTAACCTGGTTTGAATCCATTGTCAGCACCAGCATACTTTCCGGATGCATGTATCTCCATTAATGCATCAATTAGCTTTGCATCTTCATCATTTGTCCAGGTATGCTTGCTCCGAGTAACTCCTCTCACTATATTTGAATCTGCCATGTTTACGTACAAATGCATAATTATACAATTAAAAATCATAATTCATGTAACTACAAATACAAATATAACAAGAAACATTAATAAGAAACAAATAAAGTGCATAAATAAACATTAATAAGAAACATCCTTGGTTCTACAAATAAAAAATACATAATTGTCAAACATAATTAAGAAACATTGTTGGCACGCTGCGCACGCATCGCAGTCCAACTATTAAATATTTCATTAGCAAGAAGGTCTCTACAATCGGTCCATTCTTGTGAGGGCTCGATCATAGAAATAACATTGTCATGGTCATTTGCAGGTTGTGTGTGATTTACTGGGATTTCGTTATCAAGAGGGTCTTCACTCATTGTTGTTCGTATGAAATTGTGCAATAAACAACAAGCAATGATGATACGTGGTATGGACTCTATGGGATGATATGAGTTATCGCCCATCTATCTTTAATCATTCCGAAACATCTTTCTATAACATTCCTGGCCGATGAATGTCTCATATTAAAGAACTCCTTAGCATTCGTAGGCGGACGAGACCAATCGTTAAGATGATAACGTTGACCTCGATATGGAGTTAAAAATCCTTCACCATTTGTATAACCGGCATCACAAAGGTAGTATGTTCCTACAATTAACCATAAACTCTATGTTAATTATCATACTTAAATCTATGTATATTCTTTGAAAATTGTCTATCACATACCCGGGGTTATTTTAAGACCATTGGGTCTACTGATTGCATCACGCAAAACTCTACTATCAGCTGCAGAACCCTCCCATCCCGCTAAGACATACGTAAATAAAAGGTCTCTCGTACATACTCCGAGTACGTTAGTACAAATCTGCCCTTTTCTTGTCCTATAAGGTTTTCTATCAATAGCAGGGACTTTAACTTTAATGTATGTTCCATATAATGCTCCTAAGCAACCCTGAGTTAAAAGAAAACATTACTTACTAATTTATGTTAGCAAAAAATATCTTTAATAAAAAATGTGTTTGACTAACCTTAAACCATTTCCATCTTTCATCAGTTTCATTATCTGGCACTGGCACGGGTGACTTGTAGAGTTCTTTGTGTAATCGACATATAGCATTTAAGACTAACTTGAAATACCGACTTACAGTTTCCCCGGACCGATGAAATCTGTTGACTAGTATCCTATTATTTGCATTATGAGCAAGAGTATGTAAAAACATAGCAACTTGCTCATCGACTAGCATGTTTTTACTATTCTTTAGTCCCCCTCTAGTTTCTAGCATATCACAAAGTGTTGTAAATGCATGTATATTCATTCTTATGTTAACAACACTCGTAACATCACTTTCATAAACCATCCTCACCATGTTTTCACGCCTATTATGGTAACTCATTAAATATTTTGTACGTAAAGTCTTTGACTCAATCGACCGACGCAAATGATAAGTACACAACATCCACCAACGAATCGTAACATAAATGACATAAAATACACCTATGGCAACTATTCTTTGTCTGGAAGGTGATTTTGCCATCTACACATAAAAATATAAGAAAATTCAAGAAAAACAAATAACTTTATTCACTGACTTGCTGAATGTTTTTTGTTTTCAAAAGGTCACCCCTTTTAATAGAGGAGTATTAAATACTTGCATATTTTGTAGGGACAATATATGTGAATGCTCATGTGACATTATTATGTTAGATTTCATGCTATACTTGCATATTTTGTAGGGACAATAAGAATTTTAGATGCAAATGAAAGAGATGAAATAAGGAGAACATATTGGCTACCGTACCAATCACGTGAACTTAACTTTCCAAAAAGAAAGATAGGGGATAAAAACTGACGTATCATGCATATTTTTATCATCATTTTGTTTGTTTGACCTATTTTTAACCGTTTAGTTTTATGCCCACCATACAAAATATTCCTGTATCCGCCACTGCGTGTGGTCAATTACATATGATAGTTTTTAATACCAAAAAAAAAACTGATAAATTTGAAAACTATAGAGCTCCTATAAAGGTGAAAGATATAGATAGTTATCTGTAAACACCAATAGTATAAAGTGGATCAAGATGGCATCTATAGCAATTAAGCCTATGTTTGTGTAAGTAACATAAACATCAGTAGCTTGAGGCAGTCAGTCAAAAACGGAGTCAAGCTACAAGGTTAGGTTTAAACTAGTAAATTATAAGCAAGATATTTTGATTGATGCTGTTTAATCCAGCAGTAACATAAATCTTCTAGGTTAGGTTAAGAAGTTAGTTGATCCAGCAGCAGCGTTAGCCTAATTGCAATTACACATACATATAATATAACAAATCATCACTTTGACATCAGATCTTGGCTAAATTAACAGTTGTGAGCAATTAATCGTGAAATTAGGGCAAAATTAAATAAAATTAAAATTAATAATTACCTGTTGTTGTCTGGCGACTTGTTCTCGAAGCTTTGTTGCCTGTTTCCTGATGGCTTCCATTCACCGGAAAAACAAACTGATGGCTTCCATTCACTGGAAAAACAAGCTTTGTTGCTTGTTTCCTGTTTCCTGATGGCTTCATGTTGTTGTCCCCCGCTGTGTTCCCGAGTTCTATACACGGAGAGAAAAGAAAGAGTTTGAAAGGAAAAGGAGGAAAATGGGAGAAATGAAACCCTAGAAATCCATTTCTCCGCTTTTTGTAGAGAAACAAAATCAGAGAAATGGAAATGGTTTATTTCCATTTCTCACCTCTTTCTTTCATAAACAAACAAGAGAATTCTTTCCAATTTCATTTCTCACCCCTCAATTCCCTCTACCAAACACCCCCTTGGGATTCCTTATTTGACCTCATTATAACTTTTTGTCATAAGTTAAATAAGTCACTAAACTTATCCTCTCACAACATAAGCAATCTCAAAAAACTTATTTAACTTTTCAAAAAGTTAATAAGTTAGAAGTTGGTGAAGATAAGCAATCCCAAACACCCTCTAAAAGCTCCTTATAAGTGCACAGTACTGTACTTGTTTCTTTTTGTGTTATTTAGACCTATCTCAACAGAATAGCTAATGGATTATCTTTGTTAGTTTGTTTAATAGCTAGATATTTCTTATACCTTATAGCATGGCTCCAATTTTCTAGTTCTTTTTTTGCATCTTGATATGAAGAGTGTGTGAAAATGTAGACATGTTGCTTTGTACTATATGTGTTCTAAACTTTTATCCTTTGTAGTTGCCATGCTGTTTAGATCTAATAACAAAAATGGTGTCAAAAAAATTGTTGAGTTAAGAGTTGCTCTTGAAGGTAATCTCCCGGACTCATCTTTTACTGGAAAATTTGTAACCAAAAAGGTATTCAAATATATAACCTCATATATCTTTTGGGTACAGTGCCCGCGCGCCTTGCTATTACATAGATCTCTTTCTGGCCAGTTTTCTGGAAGTACTCATGATCCAGAGTTACTTGGTCCTCAACTTAATTGTATTGTTAACTAGTTTAACAAATTGGATAACTTTTAGATAAAATCATAGTAATTTTAGATTTAGTGATAGACACATTTGAGGGGCTATATTACTATTTTCAATATTTAAACTAAAGTAAACTGTCTTTTACATATGTGAGTAATTAAGGATTAATTGACAGGTAATATACTAATTATCAATCTATGCCAGCACTTCACTTTTGTCCGTCGCCAATATTTGTATGTTCGATTAGTTTAAAACAAACGATATTTCCCATTCACTCAGACCCTATAAAAATCAGCCTTTGAGTTTCAATTTTCATCCCAGTCTAAAAAAACCACTCTCTCGATTAAAAGAATGACTGATCACTCCATCACTGATATTGATGTTCCTGTTCCCGTAGCTGAACAAGTTATGAACATCCGCAGCATACAACCTTCAAGAGCAGTCTATAATATGTTCCTGACCACTGCGTTTGTGTACCAACGTCTGAGCTACATCTTATATCAAGCAGCAATAGCTATACCCGGTGGTCTGGCTGCCCTTGGCCGCCACTGGGCACGCTATTACCCACGATTAGCGTTTGGGGAACAAGGTGTCATCTTGCCTGCGTCAACACTCACCTTTATGATCAATACGCTCCTTGCTTTTATTGAAATCAAGTCGCAAGGGCAAGATGGATTCCCTTCCCATCCACGCCCTTTGCCCGTCACATGTCTCATCGTATACGGTCTGGCTTCTGCTGCTGAACTTGTTTTCTTTGCTGGAGGTCTTGATGCCACTTCGGTTTATGTCATTATCGCTCGCTTCGGAAGAATTTGTTGTTTGTGTGTTTTGGTGGCATCTTTGTTGTCCGTGTTCTATTTTTAACACATCATTTTACGTTGCAAAGTATCTCGCTGGCCTGTTCTGGGTAATAAATAATGTATTGAAACCATGTAAAATAAGTTCTAAACATATGCAATAAGTTCTAAACCATGTAAAATAAGTTCTAAACATATGTAAAACCCTTAATAATTACACTATTGTATTAGAATTAGAGGAAAGTACCAACCTTACATGAAAGTAGGGTTGTTCAAACTGCTCGTTGTTCCCCGCTCGTTCTTCGCTCGCTCGAAAATTACACAAAAAATGCTTGTTCGATTTCGGCTCGGTTTGGATGTGAGTTGTTCGGCTCAGTTCGGTTTAAAAACAATCCAAGCACGAGCAAAGTCTCGCTCGGTTTCGTTTGGTTTGTGTTGCTCGAATTATTTTTTATTGATTAGTTTTATATATAAACTTTATGCGTATATATATAAGTATACTATTTTTTGAAAGTTTTTAAAATTTCTCTCTTTTGTGTTGAATTCAGAGTTCAAATTTAAACCTTAGACGCTCGTTTTATATATGTTTTGTTGTTAATTTTGAGGTTAATTTATATATTTCAAAGTTGGGAGTTTACACAATTTAGAATTGAAAGTCTTGAATTAATGATATTTTGAAGCTTTAGAAAATTAAAATTGGAAACTTTGTACGAAATCAAGCGAAACCAAGCCGAACCAAGCCGATCGTTTTCAAATTAAACCAAGTTCAAGCATAAAGATATCTCTCGTTTCTTTAAATTCAATCTGCTCGGTTCGGCTCTCTTTCAAACCAAACTAAGTATGAGCATTTTCGCGTTCGGTTCGGTTCGTGAACAGCCCTACATGAAAGCCATTGTTCCCGAACTATTTATTAACAAAGGAAAATTATATATAGACATGTTTCGAGGCATAGTTAACGTTCATCACTATCGTATTTATTGGGTACTATGTTAGCCATATAATTGTTAATAAAGTTTTTAATAAAAGTTTAGATCGTCAATTATGTAATTTATGTATAGTTAACTTGGTGTGAAAATTATACTCCCTCCGTCCCATTATAAGTGTCATAGTTTGATTTTTCTAGTATTTCTTGTTTAACTTTGACCGATAATATTTTTTGTTTGTGTTATATAATACTTGATGTAAAATATATGAATGGATTGAGTTTTAAACGTATTTTACATTGTTATAATTTTCATCAAGTATTATATGACACGAACAAAAATATTTACGGTCAACGTTGCAAAAGAAAAACTTGAAAATTCAAACTAGGACACTTATAATGGGACGGAGGGAGTATTATTTAGGAGTCTATGGGGTTGGACAAACGCTTTCTAATTAATAAAGGTTTATTGTTCTAAATTCTTCTTGTTTTTTTTATTTTGATCCTATGAAATTGAATACCTGTTCAACATGCTAGAGTTTGATTTAACACAGAATATACAAAGTTTATAATCAATGCCTTACCCACCTTAATTAGTCGGAGTTTCGTTGTATTTCAGGTCTACTATCCTAGAACCCAATCTATGTGCTCGGATTAGTTTTCCGGGCCGTGCGTACAAAATATCAAGCCAACTACACATGACATCGCGGGCTTGAGGAATGCAATCAGAAAATGAATGGGAGATCATGAACAACACTGTAAAGAAGATGGTTGTAGTGAAAGTAATGTTTATTACTTGAATGTGTGAATAATACAAAGACAACTACATCTATTTATACACAAACAAACCCTAGCTTTCAACCCATAAAAGGCCCATGGGCTTTAACCAACTACATGGGCTAAAACCCTAATTATAACTAAATACAACTAACACTCCTCCTCAAGTTGGAGCATAGATGTTAATCATGCCCAACTTGTTACAAATAAAATCTATCTGAGCTTTCCGGAGCGGTTTAGTTAGAATGTTTGCTAGCTGAAAATTTGTCTTCACATGAACTGGTTGAATGGATGGAGGATCAGTTTGTGTGCCTACTACTCGATCTCTGATAAGGTGGCAGTCGACCTCAATATGTTTTGTCCTCTCATGAAATACTTGATTCTTGGCTATGTGAATGGCTGATTGACTATCACAGTATAACCGCATCAAGTCATTAGAAACAACCCCGAATTCTATGAGAAGACGACGTACCCATGTCATCTCTGATGTTACATCTGCCATGGCTCTATACTCCGATTCGGCACTCGACCGGGAAACCGTGTGTTGCTTCTTACTCTTCCATGATACAAGATTTCCTCCAACAAACACACAATATCCGGTGGTAGATCGTCGAGAAATCGGACAACCTGCATCTGAGAACCCTGATATCCGACCATCTCCTTCTTCCGTGAAGGCACCCACACGACAATGACCCTAATCAGAGTATAAAATACCCAAACCAGGTGAGGTTTTAAGATATCTTAAGACACGAATGGCAGCATCCCAGTGACCGGTGTATGGCGCAGCCATAAATTTGCTCATAACACTAACAGTAAAGGAGATATCCGGTCGTGTGACGGTTAAATAATTAAGTTTACCAACCAACCGTCTGTATCGCTCATGATCTTTCATTGGACCTCCTTTCTTTGGGAGGAGTTTCTTTGTAGGAAGCATTGGGGTATCAACAGGTTTACAACCCAGTAAGCCACATTCAGTCAACATATCAAGGACATACTTTCGTTGGGAGAGAAGTATTCCTTGTGGAGAACGAGAAACTTCTATGCCAAGGAAATACCTCAATCGACCTAAGTCGCTGACCTGAAACTAAGACTGAAGAAACTGCTTGAGTTCGGTGATCCCGACCTCGTCATCACCTGTGATTATAATGTCATCCACATAAACAACTACGATAATCCTCTTTCCTTTCTGGTGTCTAAAGAAGACAGAGTGATCGTAGGCACTCCGAGTCATCCCAAATTGTCCCATAACACTAGAGAATCGACCAAACCATGCCCTGGGAGACTGTTTAAGACCATATAGAGAACGACGTAGTCTGCAAACTTTCGAGGCCTCCTCCTCAACAACGAACCCTGGTGGCTGCTCTATATATACCTCCTCCTCAAGAACACCATTAAGAAAGGCGTTCTTGACATCAAGCTGGTGGAGCGGCCAATGATTAATGGCAGCAAGAGCAATACAAATACGGACAGATGGCATTTTAGCAACTGGCGAGAAGGTTTCATCATAATCAATGCCATATGCCTGAGAATACCCTTTTGCGACCAACCGAGCCTTCAAGCGGTGTAAGGAGCCATCCGGGTGTAGTTTAACCGTAAACACCCAACGACAACCAACAATACGCTTCCCTTTAGGAAGTGTTTCAAGATCCCATGTATGATTGGACTTTAGAGCCCCAATTTCGTCTTCCATAGCCTTTCGCCATCCTGGGTGAGTGAGAGCGCTCGTCACATTTTTGGGAATCGGGTAGGAATCAAGAGTAGTGGTGTACGCATGAGATTCAGGAGATAGGTGGGTGTAGGCAACATAGTCCTGAATTGGGTAACGAGTGCATTTCCTGGGTTCTTTGCGAAAAGAAATAGGTATATCGGGTAGTGGTGCACCAGGAGGATCATAAACGGGTGTATCAGGGGTAGCTTCTGGTAAAGGTGTCGGATCGGGTAAGGATGTATCAGTGAGAGGTGTAGATTGTTCGGATGCAGACGGAGAATCTGAGGGTATTTCGGGGTTGTGGCCTGAATGTGAATCAAGTGTCTCTGATATTTGACCCTTACCTCGCCTAGCATATGTGAAAAGCAGTGGCGGAGGTTCTGTCGGTGGGTCAGAATCAGCAGAGATTGGATCGGTAGAGGGAATCGACACAGGAATGGTGGGGAGGAAGGGAGATGTGGGTATATCGAGGTCGGGAAACGGGTCAGAAACAAGAATGGAACACTCGGGAAAGTAAGGAAACTCGTGAAAAGTGACATCGGCACTAGTAAAGTATCGGTGAAGTGATGGGCTATAGCATCGATACCCTTTTTGAACCCGTGAGTAACCAAGAAAGACACAAGGAATGGCTCGGGGATCAAGTTTGATGGTTTTCGGATGATGGTCATGAACATAGGCGACGCAACCAAATACTTTAGGTGCGAGAGGAAATGGATCATCGTTGGGAAATACTACAGAAAACGGTGTTTTACCATGAAGAACGGTTGAGGGCATGCGGTTAATCAGATATGTGACAGTGAGAACGGCATCTCCCCAAAAACGATGAGGAACACGTGATTGGATCATGATTGTGCGAGCAACATCCAATGTGTGACGATTTTTGCGTTCGGATACACCATTTTGTTGAGATGTATAAGCACACGATGATTCATGAATAATGCCGTTGGTTTTTAAGTATGAAGAAAAGTCGGTGGAAAAATATTCTTTAGCATTATCAGATCGTAAAGTTTTAATGGTGGTGTTAAATTGGTTTTGAACATAAGCATTAAATTCTCGAAATATGGAAAATACCTCACTACAAGATTTCAACAAATAAACCCAAGTAGTGCGAGAATAGTCATCAATAAAGGTAATAAAATATTCAAAACCCAACGTAGATTTGATAGGGCAAGGACCCCATACATCAGAATGCAACAGTTCAAAACAAGAACTGACTCGATTGGGCACCCTAGGGGGATAGGGACGTCTGGTATGTTTACCAAGTTGACACGACTCACAATGAAAATTAAAAGACGAAAGTGGTAAATCTGGTCGCATTTGCCTCAGAACCGCTGTAGAGGGATGACCTAACCGACAGTGAGCCTCCCTGACAGCGGAATCACATAAGTTTGCTACAGGATGCGAAAACGGGGATATACGATAGAGACCTCCAGATTCAAAACCAGTACCAATTACCCGGTTTGTTCCTAGTTCATGAAAAACGCAGTGAGTTGGGTAAAAGGTCACAGAACAGTTGTTTTTTTGGTAATCTGACTCACTGAACAAAGACTGGTAGGAAATTTAGGAACAAATAGGATAGAAGACAGTTTTAGGTTTTCCGAGTTACTGATGGATCCTATGCCGAGAACGGGACATGAAGATCAATCGGCAAGACGTACCGGTGCATGGGAAACATTTTGAAGACTAGAAAAAATACCCCGATTCCCAGTCATGTGATGTGTGGCTCCAGAATCAATCACCCATGATAAGTCAAGGCTAGAAGGTTTACCTGAATGTGCCGAGCTGGTTTGAGGATGAGGCAACTGGGAGGTAAGAAACCGTTGAATAAGATCATGCTCCTCATAGTAAATGTATACATGTATTTATTTTCGCCCATAGTGATACACGAAACTGAAAATTGACTGTGAACAGTAACAAGTGCGGGTGGAGGGCGGGAACAGATTCCAGCGTAAACAGTTACTCGTCGTGAACAGTAAATCCCGGCAGCGAACAGTAATTCCGGCAGCGAACAGTAACTTTCCGGCAGTGAACAGAAATTCCGGCAAACGAACAGTGACTTCCGGCAGTGAACAGTGACTTCCGGCGTGAACAGTAATTTCCGGCAAGAACAATGATTTCCGGCGTGAACAGTAATTCCGGCGATTAACAGTACTCCGGTGAACAGTGATTCCGGCGTGAACAGTATTCCGATGAATAGTGATTCCGCGCGTGAACAGTGCTCGTCGGTGAACAGTACTTTCACTAAAAAAAAGATTTCGTGACAGGACAGAACAACAAGGCAGGAGCTTGTTTCAAATCTGAAGGCTGCTGGTGACGGCTGGTCAGACTCGGGTTCGGGTCAGATCGCGGCTAGGGTTTGGATTGAGAATCGTAGCTCTGATACCATGTAAAGAAGATGGTTGTAGTGAAAGTAATGTTTATTACTTGGATGTGTGAATAATACAAAGACAACTACATCTATTCATACACAAACAAACCCTAGCTTTCAACCCATAAAAGGCCCATGGGCTTTAACCAACTACATGGGCTAAAACCCTAATTATAACTAAATACAACTAACAAACACCAATAATGGAAATACTAGAACCGAAATGGATGAAGATAACTAGGCTCCCTCACATGGCTGGGAGGCGACTTGTCCGTCCCAAAATCTCAAAAGAAAATAAAACAAACAAAAGAGTTAAGAGACAAACCATGCGGAACATATATATTTCCCAAAGTTGGCCTCGCGGTTACTAGGAAGCTTCTTGGGCACTTGGCTACTCCTATACTTAGAAACTTAGAGATGTCACTTGCGTGCATGCCTAACATTCTTGCCAAGTTTAAGGATTTTGTTTCTAGATCACACTGTACTTATATTTTACACCCACACAAGTTATGACAATGGCTGGCTGGATCTCCCCTAAAGAAATGCTAAAGAATCGATTGCAACGTTCTAAACTATGATGAAATATTTGTCTGCAAATGGCTTACTTGTGATAGACCATGTATACCGATGATTGCTGCAAATAAGGACATGAAATATATATATATTTGAGTAAATTGCTAAAATTGTCTTTATGGTTTGATCACTTTTGTCATTTTCATCTAAAAAGTAGTTTTTTTTTGTTTTTTTTACTTTATTTTAGTATTTCAATTATCATGGTAGCAAAAGGGGCTTTTATATTACGTACCAAGTTGGATGTGTTATGTTGGGGTAACTTTGTCGAATATGATTATGGGGTGAGGTGAATAATTACTGTAATTAATGATTAGAAGAATAAAAAAAGCCCTCACAGCCATGTTGCTCACGAAGGATCCCTTCACGCCCTTTGGTGCTCCCTATGTTAGTCCAATCATGCAACGGCGGACTACTTTCAGGGGTGGCTCGTGGGACAGCGAAAACAAGTTAGGGCTTTAGGTCCACGCTTAATTAAGGCCCACAAGTCTAAAAAAACAATATATATAGATATATTATAATGGGTAAAGTAAACTCAAAGTAATGCATTGGTGTGGTGGTAAGCTTGGTTGTTACTGAAGTATAAGTTATTAGTTCAAAACTTGTAATAAGCAAATTTATTTTATTAACAGTGTCATGAAAAGACCCTAAAATCATGTTTCGATTTAGGCCTCCACAGTCATTGAGACGGCCCTGACTACTTTAGCGCCCCACTCACAACCCATAATACATACTCTTAAGACTCTCCATTATAGGCTAACGCCCACTGCTACCTCACCTACATAGAGTGTTGAACACCGCTCGTGGGGATTAAAGGAGGTCGCCAAACATTGGTTTGTCACTCCTTAATGAGCGTTGGTGAGTATTTTGATGGGGTCCGTTTTTCTCCACCAATCAGAGGCAAATGCACATATATTTATTTATTTCTTTTATTTAAATATTAGGTAAATTACAACGTGATGTAGTTAAATGGTGAGTTTGTTAAAGCTCATTATCTAAATAAAAAAAATGGGTTTTTCTTATATAAACAAGGGTATAATAGTGTATAATAAACACCAAAAGGTATTAACTATGAAGTTAAAAAATAAAGCTTCAAAGGAAGTTTCACTTTGGTCTTCTACTCACACATTTAACAATTTTGGAATGTGCATGCACAACAATTTAACATGTTATAAACACGGAATCAACCACTCTTTATTTTCTCTGTCAAGTCACTTCACAAATTCACCCCCCCCCCCTCCCCCCCAAGAAAAAAATGGCTTCGCCTACCACGACAGATATCAGTACTCTGGTGGCCATTGTCGTCAACGCACATTCTCATGATTCCAAAACCAACCGTCCACCGGCATGAGAATTAAATTTATATACATAACTATAAGCAAATGTGAAGGAAAAAATAAATAATATATAGATGTATATGCATTAAATGGGCTTGAACCCATGACCTCACTTGTGGTGAGATCTCCGAACCAACTATTGGTGAAAAAGTATAATCGTTGTAGTAGATAATAAAAAACATGAAAAATGGAACCTGAGGGACCATATTACGTACTAAAAGAGGATACCTAAGGGGTCATTGTGTCAACATGGAATTCATGAATAACATTTAAGCGTTCAAACATTACTATTTTCAGCATTTAAACTAAAGTACTAAACTGTATATAATTACACTTGAGAGTAAATGACATGTAATATAGTAATCAATCAATCCACGCCAGCACTTTATTTTTTGTCCGTCACCAATATTTGTATGTTCGATAAGATTAAAAAAAAGATCCCCTCACACTTTATAAAACCAGCGTCTCAGTTTTAATTTTCATCGATCAAACACTCTCTCAAGGAAAAGGATGACTGATCATCAGCCCGCTGCTGAGATCGATGTTCCTGTTCCTGTTCCCGTTCCTGATCCAGAACAAGTTATGGTCATCGACGGCCATCCAACACTAACATTTATCATCAATGCGCTCCTTGCTTTTATTGAAATAAAGTCACAAGGGCAACCGGGATTTCCATTTGACACGCACCCTCAGCCCATCATGTACTCGGTCGCAAGTCTCCTCATGTACGGTCTGGCTTCTGCTGCTGAACTTCTTTTTATTGCTGGAGGTGTCTGGATCCCACTTCGGTCTATGTTATTATTGCTCGCTTCGGAAGAATTTGTTGTTTGTGCATTTTGTTGGCATGTTTGTCATCTGTGTTCTATTTCTAACATCTCTAGATTGGATTAATGCTGGCCTGTTGTTTATAATATATATTGTATTAAAATCATATAAAATAAAGCTGGAGATGATTGCATAAGTTCTAAACATATGTAATAATATTATAACATCAATGTAAAAATGCAAGCAAGATGCTATTTTCATGTGTAATCTTACAAAAAGATATATGTTTTCCAATTCCCATTATGTGGGGTGTTTTTCTTGTCAATACTATTGTATTATACTTTGTAGTTTGTTATATACTTTAAACATGTTGTACATAGCATAATTAACTCAACTCCAATAGAAAATGCCACTAGGTCAATCACTCAAACCATAACCGAAAACCCTAACAAACATGGTTAATTGTTAATAAACTAGAAATTTATATAGACATGTTTGATGACTCATAGTTAAGTTTATCACTATCCTAATGGTCGAGTGCTAGAGTTGTTGATAAACGCATAGAAATATGCAAAACTAGCCTTTATAATTGATCATGGTGCCTTACACGTACACTTCCTACACGTACCCTGCAGGATTTAAACCCCGAACCTTTTAGTTGTGAGCACACCACTTAACCATCAGGATGTCGCTTGAGGACAAATCTCCTCCCCTAGCTAGAAACGGATTGGGTTAACCCAAGCTGAGTTTGGAAATAACATAAAATGAGACCGTGGGCTGAAAGCAACTTGTAGATGGCAATTTGTCCGTCCCAAAATCTCGAAGTAACTGAAAAGACAAAAGAGTTAAGAGACAAACCGTGCTCAACATATTACCCAAAGTTGGCATCGCGGTTACAAGGAAATTTCTTGGCTACTCTTATACTTAGAAACCTAGAGATGTCACTGCATGCCTAACATTCTTGCCAAGTTAAAGGATTTTGTTTCTAGATCACAAGCTACTTATAATTTATGCTTAGACAATATAGGACAATGGGTGGCTGGATCCCTCGTAAATATATATATGCTAAAGATTGGACAGCAGCGTATAAAACTATGATGGTATTTTGTCTGCAAATAACTTACTTGCAATTGATCATGAATTCCTAAGATTGCTCCTAATAAGGACATGGATTTTACATATATTTTATCAAGTCAAGAAAAACAAATAGCATGTTCTCCTGTTTGTCAATTGCAAATGTGATAACATCTATAATCTATCCCGATGAAAATAACTCATTAATTAAGTTACAAGTTTATGATATATGCTTTGAACCAAATCAAGTTTCTAACTTTCTATGACAACAATAAAGCATTCTAGTAGTTATTTGCTTCAGCTACCACCTTCTATCATCCAAATTTTGTAGTTGATCCATTGATACTTTCAAATTTAGGTCCAACACATGAACTGTATAATTTTTAGGGAAAATTGTTGGTCATATTTATCTTAGATCACTACCACCATTACCATCGGCCCAACTACAGTCACCGACGCAATCAGGAGGGGACAGCCTCACTAACATCATTAAGCGGTTAAAGTTAGTTATGTAGTTAATGATATGATCAAAAATATAATTTGAGTTTAATATATTAAATAAGTTTATCTTTTATTTAATTTTCTTATTATAGTCAAATTATGTTTCCTTATCATTTATTTTTTTTCTGTTTTTATGTCTTTGTTTTCCTATATATTGTAATATTTGTTTTAGAAAAAAAATAAGAAAGAATTATTTGGGTCTTTTTTCTCTTCTTCTCTTGTGTTCTTGGAAGATTGACGGTTGTCTTGAATAAACCGTAACAATTGGTGCTTTCATTGAGCCTTAGCCTATATGGCTTTGGAAGAACTCTTGTGGGAGCATCCACTATTACCTCGTTTCACTAGATCTAATCTCACTCTATGGATCTCAAGCTGAACGGTATTTTATCTTTTATGCGATCTATGGCGATGAGAGGGTTCCTTGTGTCATTAAATCCTTCGATGATGAACCATGCTAGTGGTTCAACGGTTCGTTAAGTATAAAAGAGGGCGATCAACATTAAGAGCAATAATCAGATAGGTACTAAAAATTGGCTTAGATATTGAACTTTTTACCAAAGATTGACGATAGTTATAATGATAATAAACAAAACAAAGTTATGGGCCAAAGATAATCCAGTTGTGTTATAATGTTAGATTGTTTAAGTTTTAGTTAGTCCAAGATAATCTAATTGTGCTATGAATATGATGCTTGACTGTTTTTTCACTGGGCCCAAAAGATAATCTAGTTGTCACCGAGCCCCGCACCACCTTCAGGCCGACGCCCCTGGTTTTTGTTTATAGTTTTAATTTATAAAATAATTATTCCATTTATTTTATTATGTACGTAGCCTTGTTAACGTAAAATGATTTTTAGTAAACTTTAGTAAAACATTTTTTTCTCATTAATAAAACTCTTTTTTACAATATCACACTTTTTTTCACATTCAATAGAAATCAGGTGGACAAACCCGATGCATGAGGCTCTCGGATGCTTGAGGTGTCAAGCCAACTTAGGCATGATGTACGGATCCTTACTCTATATGCAAGAGACTATTTCCATAGCTTGAGCTCGTGACCTTTATGTCACATGACAAAAGTCTTCTTGTTACTCCAAAATTATTTTGGACCCTATTAAATATTTAATCTGCTAAAAAAAAAGGAATGGTGATCATTCTTTATTTTTTTTTATAGAAAATTAAACTATTTGGCCATAAAGATTATAAATGTTTCCGAGTTATTTTAGAAAACAAAAATAATATGACTGGATAGATAGTAATTTATCTGTGATTTATAAAATTCTATAACTTAATTAAATTTGCTTTCTCTATACATTTATTAAATATCATACGGATTTTACCATTAAGATATTAATCAAACAATATGCATTATTTGTTTAGGCTAGCTTAAGTCATCCATGGTTCAAAAATCAAAACTCTTACTGCACTAATGTTATTACACTTGTAAATACAAAAATTAATGAGACAAAATCACAAAATTCAAAATATTATTTGTTGAACTTGGTTAGACATTGCTCATTGATGTGAACTATGAAATTAGTATGTAAGTCATAGTGTTATATCTAAATGCAGACAAAATACCATCGTGTGTATCAAAACCACAAAGTCGATCCGGTTGGCACTTTCGAGGTGATTATGATCAATCATAGATGTTGTGTACAATATAAACATTAATACCGTAAAAACCACACAAAACCTTAATGGATTCCCCAACAGAGCCACGGCTGATTGAAGATGGAACCACCATCGAACCGCTAGCTGAAGACACAAACAACGAACCCACCACATACCTCGGCAGAATAGCTAAATGGTGGGTGATAACAACTCTTAATCTCCTATGGACTAGCTACTATCCGAGAGGAGTTTTTGATGAAAGTGCGGCTTTTCCTGGTTCGTCTCTTACCTTTATTATTATTGTTTTAGTTACTTTTGTTGGGTTTAAGACTCAAGGAGAAAACGGTTTTCCTTTCAAGACACATCCGATAGCCATCATGATCACCATAACTAGTCTGATTATGTTTAGTTCGTCTTGTGGAGCCGAACATATCAATAGTGTTGTGCGACAAGATGGTGTTATTTCCGATTATGGAAAGATTTCGCGTTGGGGAATGATCATAATTCTCTCTGTGTTTTTGGTATCTTTGGTTTTTTTGTTGTATTTATGATATTTGATATAACACCACAACGGAATAGATAAGTAAATAGCACCTATTACCTAGTGGCCTATTGATAGTGGGTTTCAGTCCTTGCAATTAAAAAAAAAAATGGGTGGGAGCAAAATGATAATAACAACAATGGTTTTCTTAAAAATAAAAATAAGAAAAAAAAAACTTTATAAAAACACGTTAGATAACAAGAAATAAATAGACCTGGTTTTAAAAGGATATGTGTTGTGGGTTAACTAGCAAGGACTAGCTGAAGCGTTACATCACTGCCACAAAGGCAGTAGATCACCCGTTAACTAGCACGTTGTGGATTAACTAACTAGTTACGATGGTGGATAAAATAAAGAAACAAAAAAAAATTAGTTTGATCTTTAGTGGGTGGCCCAACCATCCTTCTGATGAAGAACTCGACAACTCGTTACCACGTTAACAATGCCTCCATAACGCCTCCCCCTTAAGGCTATGTGTAGTGGAGGGGCTACAAGTTGGGGCGTTTTGCGCCGTGTGACGCCCAGTCAGCAAGGGGTGAGAATTTGTTTTTAGGGTGTAATGGTGTAGGTGCTACAAATATAATATAATATAATATAATATAATATATATATATATATATATATATCCCTCTCTCAATCACAATATAATAATAATAAAAAAAACACATTTCGCCCCGCACAAACAACACAAGCCGGCGATAAAAGCTTGCCCTCCCCCCCCCCCCACAATTCGGCCCACATTTCGCCCAGGGGGCGGTGTTGTAGCCCCTTTTGGCCCAAATTCGCCCAAACTTCTCGCCCACTACACATAGCCTTTATACCTTGGCATGGTGTAGCATCGTTAAGGGGCTTCAACATCAGCCGTAATGCCGGTTAACTAGCTCCACAACGACCAGCCTATGAGAACGGGTTATGTAATTAAAATTAAAATGAAACGGTTCACATGAAGCTCCACAACATCAGCCATAACGCCTTGGAGTGGGTGTTGTCGGGAAGACCACTTTGTCTTGTGCAGATAGCTTGTACCAAACTAAAATGAAATGGTTCACATGAAGATGCATGAACTTATTTATGAAATTCTGCAGGTTTGCTGTTCATCAAAACGAGTTGTATCACTGCAAGTCTCCGCTCCACCGCCACCGGGAGTCAGCCATCACTGCACAACAGGTTTCATTTCCAACCTTTTTTACTAGGTTACCATTTCTTGGCCAATGATTAGCTAGTTTTATATTAATCTCAGTCCGGGTTTTCATTGTTAATAAAATTAAAACGTAACCTACATGTTCAGTGCAAAGCATGTTACTAAATGACTGGAAGTTGACAAACGTAGCGTAACAATTACTTTGTGGAATGTTTTACGAGTACATACTTCTTATAGTTAGCTATAATAACCTTATGTTTGTTTTATCATTTCCAGCCACTACTAACATGCTTGCGGCCCAACATATGCTCCACATATTCACATTAGCCCACTTGTGTAGTTCAGACTTCAGAGCCTACAGGCTACAGCCCAATTTGTCATGGCCCGAATTTCAAATCATTCACTTGCCGTGCTCTTGCATAAGAACCAAAATTGTGCATTTTTCCTAGAGGTCACCTATGCAATATATATTTAGCCATTTAGGGATATAATGTGACGTATTTAAGAAATTCTAGGCTCATACATGATTTTAAATTTGTTTGCTATACCCAACATAATATTCATTTTATATGGGGTCGTGTATCATATAATACTATATTTGTGTCTGAAGATGTAATATTCAATCTCCTTGAGCTAGGGCTGTAAACGAACCGAACGAACACGAACAATGCCTTGTTCATGTTCGTTCGTTAAGGAAATAATGTGTTCACGAACGGCTCATAAACACTTACCAAACGAGATTTATGTTCGTGTTCGTTCATTAAGAAAATTAATGTGTTCACGAACGGTTCATGAACACAAACGAACACAAATAAAATCGGCAGAGCCTCAAGATTTATAAGACCGATGTATTCATCAATGTGAATAATGAAAGCATGTAAATGAATTGAACGAGATTTATGTTCGTGTTCATTCATTTAAATTTAAACGAATACGAACACTTAATCGAACAAAATTTATGTTCATGTTCATTTATATAAAAAATGAACATTTGTGTTCGTTTAGGTTCGTTTGTTTAAAATCTAAACGAATATAACTGAACAAAGATAAATGAACATATATGAACACAAAGAAACATAAACTAACATAAATGAAAACACTTAAATGAACACAAATTGACAAATATAAAAATTTAAGTAAATGACTCATCTAAATAATATTTAATTATTTTTTATTAATACATAAACAAACATAAATAAAGAGACACAAACAAACATAAATAAACGAACATAGTTCATAAACATAAATGAACGAACGGAACATGTGTTCATGTTCGTTCGTTTAGTAAATAAACGAACATAAACGAACTTTCCGCCGAACAATTCACGAACAGTTCATCGAATGTTCGGTTCGTTTACAGGCCTACATCAGCTGCAGTTTTCATCTAGTATATTCTTATGAAGAACACACCACCGTATTTTTTCTTCATCCTTAATTACTTGTTGCAAGTGGTCTTTATTGCTCACACCTCACATGTTATATAATAAAGAGTAAAATATATTTGTTTGTTATATTAATCAGACGTGCAATCAAGAAAAATAAACTAATAAACATCTCATTGGTGGTACATTGTTTATAAATATTTTTTAGAGCTTAATCACATTGGCTGCTATGAAATAAAAATTATTTTCAGTAGACTTACTAATTATTATATAATAACTGTTTTGGAAATTGAAATCCCGACAATTTAAATAATAGGAGTAGTGTTAGTGACGATAGTTATGGTCTTTGTTTGGTATTGATTTTATTGTTTGATTATACTGTCTTGTTGTGGCGTTTGTACGATTTAAATTGTTGATTAATAATGTTAATAGCTATTTAATAAATTAATTTCTGTGTTCTTTTTCAAGAAGCAGGTATTGACATAATTCTAAAAGAGTTTGTTTTGTAAACACCAAATCTGCTTTGTACATAATTTCAATCTATTAAAACGTGTTAAATGTTAAGTCTTTTCAGGGGTTGGCCAGACTTCATACATGGCTCTGACGCAGTCTAGAAGATGATCTCTGAAGAGGTATGTACCCGCCTCAACACGGAGCAAGGCGGGTCAACCCACAAGATATAGACAACAGGCTTGAAACCAAGACATTACGAAGGCACAAAGCCAAAACCTATGCGCATGGCGCATACCACACATGCTCAGGCATCATATGCCCAGGCACCACACATGCTCAGGCATCATATGCCCAGACACCACATATGCTCAGGCATCATATGCCCAGGCACACATATGCTCGCGCATCACATATGCTCACGCATATTACATATGCGCGCGGCGCATCAGCGCGCGGCGCATATCACATGCTCGTGCATATCACATCTGCGCATGAAACATCTGCGCGTGAGAATAAAGAGAAGACCTCGCGCATCCTCAGGATTGGCGCATATCACACATGCACATAATCAACCTCGTCCTTATCCAAATCAGGATTAGGGCAACCTTGATTGTGCACGTCAGACAACCTTCCAGAAGGTATCTTTTTAAGGAATAAGAATATGCTGATGTGACAGCTGCCAAATGAAAGGTGGACAACTCAGCATGACACATGTGCTACCACGTGATTACAACCAATGAGAAAGCACCAGGTGTCCCAGAGGACACGTGGCGCAGAGCAATTGGAGGAGGCCAACAAGGCTGAGCCCAATCAGTGGAAACCCTAGCACTATAAATACAGCATCAACTCCACAAGGAGAGACATTACATTCACACTCGTTCATTCACATTCAATCATATTCAATTACATTCAATCACAGACAGTTACAGCCAGTAACATACACAATCATATTCAATCACAGAGTATTCAGCTATCAAGCAATACTCCCGAGATTTCCTTACTCACATATTATTATCTTCTCCACAAATACTTATTCTCACACCGGAGGGTTACCCCAAAGAGGACCCCTCTGTCCCTTTCTGAGGGGTAAGTTGACGGTGCTGTTCATTTTGTAGGTGGAAGAACCCAGATCCAAGAGAAACCATCGGTGAAATCGCATAATCACACCCGAGGAAAGTAGATCGTCTACCAGTGAGTCGATCCACGCTTCTTCATTGGCGCCATCCACTGTTACAACGGCAATCAGATCTCATCAGATCTATAAAAAAAAAATCACCATGGTTTCTGGCGTTCATAACGTTGATCAAGTTCTGGAGGATATTGAACGTGAGGATGTTAATGAGGGACAACAGTTTCTGAGGGCGCCGCGTGATTCTACGCGCGCCACCAGTAACCGTCCTTTCATCACAACTCCTCACAACCAGACTGAAACTCCTCCAGACGATCTTACGTTACAAAATCTTGCCGGCGCGAAACAGAAAGGACCAATAGGTCCAGAAGATGAAACAAATGATCCTAAAGAATGGCTCATAAACGAGCAGCGGCGTCTAATGGACAAGTATAATGAGATGGTCAAACAGAAAAAGCTAACCGACTTAACACAAAGGCAAGCGCTTGATAAGCAAACTGTTCATGGGACAAAAAGGCCGCGCGCGCCGGAAGAAGGACATTCTGTTCACACTGCACACACTGAGTTCAGTGATGAAGAAGTGCACAGCATGAGGAAGACGCGAGATACTCATGCAGGAGGCTCACAGCTCCGCGCGCCTGTGAACATGGCGCCTGGAGCCAGAGCCGATCTGGATCTGCACATGCCGTACAGCCCACCAGTTAGAGGGCAAGTGGACGTAACCACACCGTACAGACCAGCCATCTTGGTAAAACATTCAAAGTTCACTGCGCGCATCGCGCAGGCTCCCATCCAGCACAAAACCAAGATGCCAAGTGGTTTGGGTAAATATGACGGCACAACAGATCCAGACGATTTCTTGCAAGGTTTTTACAACACGGGAAACCTAGAGAGCTGGACGATGCCAACATGGTGTCACATGTTTGCTCGCTGCCTCACGGGCGCGGCGCGTGTATGGTTCGAGAGCTTGCCGACTGGGCAAATTGATGGGTTCGAGGAACTATTGGAAAAGTTCCAAGCCCACTTCGTACAGCAACGCAGACACACGCGCGACCCTGATGACATCATGCACTGCGTGCGCAGGAACGATGAAACGATTGAAGACTACATCACTCGTTTCAATCAGGAGTCTCTGGCAATCGGAGGGATCACTGAGCAACTACTGCGCGTGGCCTTTATACAAGGCGCGCGCAGTGATCAACTACGTCGAGCTCTCGTAAGCAGAGATGGCATGCCCACCACGTGGGCCAAGTTAATGGAAGCATCGCGAGTTTTCGCGAGGAATGAAAAACAAATTGCCCAAGATAGGGCAAGAGAAAGATCGCATCAAGCTGAGTCACCGCGCAGCAAAGAAAAGAGGGGCAAGCAGAACTCTGTATGGTCCAGGTTGCAACCAACCAGCTTTTCTTCCGCAGAAAAGCAGGCGCAACCAAGCTCACCCCAGCCCCAAAAAGATACTCGTAATCGCGGGGAGGGTGATAAGAGGGAGGGCGGCAGAGATCCTAGCAGACCTCTGCCAAGAATATGGACTCCCCTCACTAAAACGCCTTCACGGGTGTTAAGCACGGAGAATGTCCAGTTCAAAAGCCCCAAGCCACTACACTACAAGGGACCATCAGACAGTGGCAAGTACTGTGAATTTCACAAGTCCACAGGGCACAACACTGATGCATGCCACCACTTGAAGGATGCAATTGAAAAGGACGTGAAATCAGGCAAGCTGGCTCACCTGGTGAAAAACTCAAGAACAGAAGATGAACAATCAGGAGCCTCAGCCAGCAAAAAGTACAAAAGAATCTGTGTAGCTGAGGGAGGAAGGCAAGGGCAAACATCAAGAAAAAGAAGCGCGCAAATCCAAGGAGATTGGCGCGAGCAGCAAGTAATTTTCCCAAAAATCAGGGGAGGCCCTTCCATCAGCAGTCCTCTTGTCATCACTACACACATTGCTCATTATGAGGTGTCGAAAGTCCTGGTGGACACTGGCAGCGAGTCAGACATCATGTATGAGCAATGTTTCAGGAAACTGGATCCGGCAGACCAAGCAAGGCTTGAAATTGTGAATGCACCAATCTCTGGTGTTTCAAATGAAATCATTCATCCCCTAGGTCAAATACAATTTGAGCTAACTATGGGGGATGAGAAACACAAGCGAGCCGAAGTTGTTAACTTCTTGGTCTTGCCCACCACTTCTTGCCACAATATGATCTTGGGTAGGGGAACGATTGCCCAATTCAACGCCATACCGTCGCCAGCGCACGGCGCGTTGGGGTTCCCAACACCAACAGGTGTAACTTTTGTATACCGGGATCATTTGTGCGCAGTGACAAGTACTCCGCGGGAGGGGAGAATGAAAACTCCAATGGCAGAAAACGCGCCAGAGGAATGGATTCTCAACCCAAAATTCCCGGAGCAGAAGATCACAATTGGCGCAACGATATCAGACGACACGAGGGTGAGAATGAAAAGATTGCTCACGGTATATATGTCGGTCTTCGCGTGGCAACACTCTGATATGACTGGGGTTCCGCGAGACCTGGCACAACATTCTCTCAACACCTTCAAGTCTGTAGAGCCAATTGCTCAAAAGAAGAGAGTCATGGGGGATGAAAAGGCGAGGGCCATGAATGAGCAGGTTGAGGATTTACTGCGCGCAAACATCATCCGCCCGATACGATACCAGACGTGGGTAGCCAATCCTGTGATGGTAAAGAAAAGTAACGGGTCGTGGAGGATGTGCATTGACTTCAAAGACCTCAACAAAGCGTGCCCAAAAGATTGTTACCCCCTCCCAAACATCGACGCAAAGGTGGACTCCGTGGCGCCATTCAAGCTCAAATGTTTCCTGGATGCCTACAAAGGCTATCACCAGATTCAAATGGCACCACAAGATGAGGACAAGACCGCATTTAGAACCGACAAGGGAGTTTTTTGCTACACAAAAATGCCCTTTGGTTTGAAGAATGCGGGCGCCACCTACCAAAGACTTATGGATGCCGTTTTCAACGAGCAAATCGGAAGAAACCTAGAAGTCTATGTGGATGATTTGGTGATCAAGAGCAGGGAGGAAAAGCAAATGCTCAAAGACATCGAAGAAACCCTTGGGCGCCTAAAGGAAGTTAACATGAAGCTCAATCCGAGCAAATGTACTTTCGGCGTACTAGAGGGAAAATTTCTAGGTGTAATGGTCACCAAGGATGGTTTCAAGGTGAACCCTGAGAAGGTGGAGGCCATCCTTGACATGCCCTCGCCATCCACCATGAAAGAGGTACAGAAGCTGAATGGTAGATTGGTTTCAATCAACAGGTTCCTAGCGAACCATGCAACCAAATCTACCCCATTTGTCAATACATTGAGAAATTGCTTAAAGAAAAGCCAGTTCAAATGGACTCCTGAGGCCGAACAAGCTTTCAGTGAGATTAAAGAATGTTTGATAAATCTGCCCGCGCTCACAGCTCCACTTCCTGGTGAAACTTTGACATTGTACCTATCAGCAGGAGAGCGCGCCATCGGCGCAGTATTATTGGTGGATCGCAAGGGAATCCAAACGCCAATATACTATGTGAGTCGGGTGCTGACAGATCCTGAAACGCGCTACTCCATCATGGAGAAGTTAGTTTTATCACTAACACACGCGTCGCGCAAGCTTCATAGATATTTCAATGGTCATCCCATTGAAGTTCTGACTGGTTACAACATCCAGCAAGTCTTGCGGCGCCCCGCGCTCTCGGGAAGGCTGACAAAGTGGGCGCTGGAATTAGGCGAGCACACGATCGCCTATAAGCCCCGTCCAGCAATAAAGGGACAAATCTTGGCTGATTTCATTGCCGAGGTCCCTGAAGGAAAAATTGAAGAGGCTCAGCGCGAGGTAGACCCTCCGCGAGCCAGTGATGAAGAAAATGTTTGGAGATTGTTCACTGACGGAGCTTCAAACAACGAAGGGTCCGGCGCAGGCCTAAAACTGGTAGATCCAGAGAATCATGAATATACTTACGCCATCAGGTTGGACTTCAAAAGCACCAACAATGAGGCTGAGTATGAAGCCCTGCTGGCTGGCCTGCGCATCGCGCACAAATTCGGGGTTAAAAAGCTAGAGGCCCATGTTGATTCATACTTGGTAGCAGCACAGGTCAATGGCCTTTATGATGCCAAGGAGAACACCATGCCTCTATATCTAGAGCAGGCGAAAAAGCTCATCGAGCAATTTGACTGCTTCAGAATCATTCATATTCCGCGCAGTGAAAACAAATCTGCAGACGCGCTGAGTAAGATGGCATCAACCAGTTTTGATCACTTTGGGAAAGATGTCAGGGTAGAAGTAATGAGCAACCCGTCGGTGGTAGCGAAGTCTGTCCTGGTAACTCATACAACCCCTTCATCATGGATAACTCCAATAATGGAATTCTTGAAGGAGGGAAAGGTACCAGATGATCGCGCACAAGCGAGGAAGATAAGACACAAGGCGCAGAACTATGAACTGCTTGATGGTACATTATATCGACGCTCTTATCTTGGGCCGCTCATGAAATGCCTAGATGCTGAGGATGCAAGCTATGTGATCAGAGAGATACATGAAGGAATCTGTGGAATACATGCTGGCCCGCGCATGGTAGTTGCCAAGGCAATGAGCGCAGGTTACTATTGGCCTGGCATGTACTTGGACGCTCTAAAAGAGATCCAAAAATGCAAAGCATGTCAGAGCTATGCGCCAAACACCATGCGGCCAAAGAACAACTTGATTCCGGTAACCTCCGCATGGCCTTTCCACAAATGGGCAATCGATATTGTGGGTCCCCTACCGCAAGCGCCTGGGCGAGTAAAATTTTTGGTAGTGGCAGTAGACTATTTTACAAAATGGGTCGAAGCCAAGCCACTAGCAAAAATCACAGCCGAAGCGATGAAGCAGTTTATCTGGAGCCACATCATATGCCGTTTTGGCTTGCCCATGGAAATTGTGAGCGATAATGGCAAGCAATTCACAGACAAGAAGATATCCAGCTGGCTCAAGGAATTGCGCATCAACCAAATCTTCACTTCGGTATATCACCCTCAGGGGAATGGCCAAGTGGAGCGCGCGAATCAAAGCTTGTTAAATGGGCTGAAGAAAAGGTTGGAGGGAGAATCCCATTCTTGGGTTGAAGAGCTACCTAATGTCCTGTGGGCACACAGGACATTAAGCAAAACCAGCAATGGCGAATCCCCCTTCAGCCTAACCTATGGAACAGAGGCAATGATTCCAGCGGAAATTGGATGCCCATCCCATAGAGTGCTCATGATGAGCAAGATTGATAACGAGCGCGAACGAAGGTTGGATCTCAACTTACTTGAAGGGCGCAGAGAGGCGGCTATCATCAGTGAAGCCAAGTACAAGAAAAAGCTGGAAAAATATTACAACCAGCGCGTGAAAGAATGCCACTTCAAGAAAAATGAATTTGTCCTTCGAAACAATGAAGCTAGCCGCGCGATACCCCCGGGAAAAATGTCCCCCAATTGGGAGGGACCTTATCAAATCTCAGAAGAATTGGGGAAAGGCGCATATGCTTTAAAAGATTTGAATGGAAAGAAGATCCCGCGCGCATGGAACGCGGCACAGCTTAGAAAATGTTTCATGTAAATGTCAAGTTTGTAATCAAGGCTTTTTAAGCCATTATGAATAATGATACGCGATATCTTCTATTGATGTGGATTCTATTACCTTTTGCATACATGTTTCACACCTCCCTATATTAGTTTTGAGCAATATCACAACATTGTATTGACATCAAAACGAAATAAAACGAGGTGAAACATACATGCGCGAGCTTCAAGCTCAAACGCGTTAAGGAGTCTTAACTCTAAAGCGTCAGGGCCTTAGCCCAATTCTATTACCTTTCGCATACATGTTTCACACTTCCCTTTATTAATTTTGAGCAATATGATAACATTGTATTGACATCAAAACAAAATAAAACGAAGTAAAACATACATGCGCAAACGCGTTAAAGAGTCTTAACTCTAAAACGTTAGGGCCTTAGCCCAATAATGTGAGCCTTAGCTCAAATCACTCACAACATCCATCCTACATACTGCGCAGCCTGACCATAAAACACCTAAACACAACTAAGGCAAAGCAAATGCCAAAACATAGTTGTTAAGGTCTCAGGTCGAGGTCGCGCATAAAATTGTAATGGATATCTGAGTAACACACTGACGCGTAAGGCTAAAAAACTCATAATTCCATAAACGCGCGATAACGTCGCGCAAAAGAGGAATAATGAAAGCGCCAAGACACGTGTCAACATAATCAAGATATGGCAAAGTCACTTACAATATGACAAGGGTTAAGTATAATAAATTCCTTACAACCTTGTTCTTATTCCAACGTGCAAGCATATCTTATATTCAACAAGCAAACATGCGATATAAAGAGATGAATGGGGAATGCGCAAGATGCGAAGAAGGGAAAAACAGAATTTCATTCAGAAGCATTGAAATTTACAAGTTTACAAGATGAGATACAAATTACAAATAAAAAAAAAAACATGAAGGGCTTCTCAAGTCTCCACGTTGACATCAGCCTCTTCATCATCCTCATCATCGCCCTCAGCATCTGGCGCAGCCTGCTCCTCATCATCTCCAAACTGACCTTAGTCAAGTTGTTCATCTTGAATGGAGTCTTCGAGCGCGACAGTGTCAGGAGCGGATTCTTTGGCCACGCCAGAGCCGCTAGCAACGCCAGCATTCGCCGCGCCATCATCGCCGCCGCCAGCCCCTTCGCACTCGTCAAGTAATTTCTTTAGCGCGACGAGATCGGGCTGGTCAGCAAGCGCGGATATCTGCAAATCATAAGCAAAAATATGAGTACAAAAAGACTTAGAAAATAAGTCAAGGTAATCTCATTAAGGTTAAAATACCTGCGCAAGGATGGGAACGGGAGTATTCATATATTTCTCCCCCATCGCGGCCATTTCCGCGCAGGCCGCGTCGCTCTGATAAGGGTACTCGGATGGGTTCTTCTTCAACATGCCATATTCATAACCATCCGTGAACCCTTCAGCTCGGCCCACCAAGCGCGCGGCAGCGTTGCAATCCATCACCAGGGCCTGAAACTCGCCTGAGTATTTCATCGCGTAAGCGCAACGAGTCATGCCCTGTGAGATCAGCCATTGGCGATCCTACGCGAGGCCAGCAACAGACGTCTCGAGGGCAGGAACCTGAGAGTTTAATAACTCAACAGTTTCCTTAGTCTTTTTTAGCTCCTCTTTGTCGGACGCTGCTGCCGCCAAGATTTTTTCTTTTTCCGCCCGCGCAGCATCAAGTGCTTCCTGGCTAGACGCTGCCGTCGCCAGGGCTACATCTTTATCGGCCTGCGCGGCCGCCAGCTCCTTCTTCAGGCGTGCAACCTCACTCTCCAGTGAAGATTTTTCAGTGACAGACTGGACAAGAGCCTGGTCACGCGCCTCCGCCTCGAGCTCCAAGTCGCGCACTCTGCGCGCGTACTTGGCAGCATCCGCCTCCGCCGCCTGCAGCTTCTCCCGCGTCGCCTGAAGCTCATGCCCGCGCTTCACGAAGGCGCTGTTGGCACTGGCTCTGTTCTCACTGAGCTCGGCTTGGAGCTTTTCTGCTCTCTCGCGAGCATCAGAAAGATGCCAAGCAGACACCTTAGCCTCTTGCTTGGCTTCCGCAAGAGCATCACGTACTTTTACGTAATCAGAGCGAAGCTCTTGGGAGGCAGCAATGAAGGCCGACCCAGCAAACATATGATCATTGAGCAGGTCGTCGCGAGCGCGGTCCTCCTGGAACCTCCTTTCAGATGGAGGCACAGCATGAGCCCATAATTCCGCACACACCCCCATGGACTGAAATGTGTTATCTTCAGTAATGTTCCATCTCGGGCGGTAAGTGGGATCGGCGTCCTGCAAAAAACAAAGAAATTATCTAAGTCATCAAAACATTAAGATGGAAGTCCGCGCAGCGAAACAAAAAATAACCTATACCTGCGGGGATGAAGCAGAAAAGTCATCGCCAGCCCTACGAGAAGGCTCCGCCGCGAAACCTCGTGGCGCAGCAGGGCTGGCGCGGGCGCCCGCGGAGTCTTCAACTTCAAACTCCTCACCCTCCTCTGAAATAGGCCTCTTCTCCTGCGACCTAGAATCAAAATCGGTCTCGCGGGGAGGGCTGTGCGCAGGAGGAGGTGAGGGAGGTCTCGACGCCGCCAAGTCAGCGCGCAAGACGGCCTCCTGCTCCTTAGTAATGCCGATGAGGGGAGATTCATCGCTTGCAGGAGCAGGAGCAGAGCCAACGGCGCTGGGAACGGCTCCAGGAGTGCCGCCAGAAGCTTGTGCACCAGCTACGGCTTCTATGAAAAAAGCAACAACAAGAAATGGTTCAGGACTTGATCTAAAAGAGTCAGAAAATAAGAGCGCAATACGTACCTTGGCGCAACTCCGTTCGCGCATCAAACATCGCCATGAAGTCCATTCTACCCTTCTTTGAGGGTAAAACGGGGGACTTCGAAGCGACCTCCGGTGCAGCCTCGGCATCTTGTTGCGCTGTCGCCGGCTCTATAAACATTTGAGTGAGCAAGATTCATTAGTACTTCAATCAGAATCGCGCTCATAGAACCATAAAGGATAAGCAAAGTTTACCTGTCGCGGGCGTTTCCGCCGCGCGAAGGGAAGAGGAAGTGGCACCATGCCTCAGGTGGACAGGAGGTCTGCCCACTTTTATAGGCAGGAAAGACAAGGAAACCTTGGTGGTAAACTCCTGGGTTTTCCCAAATCCCCCCGCCTGAGTAGGAGGGTCCTGAACAACAGGGGCAACATCTTTTTTCTGTTTCTTACTGGCCCCTGCGCCAGTTTTCCCCTTAGCTTTACGCTTTAGTTGGGGCGCCTCCTCCTCATCCTCCTCTTCCGCGAGCTCCAGCTCGTAGTTTTCGAGCGCATCTACAATACATGCAACAGAAGTGTTAGCAAAATTTGGTATTGTAAAGGAAAATGCATAAGTACAAAGGCTTACCAGGCGCATCGCTGTCGAAGACAAATCCCAGATCAACAGGGATGAACATGTCATCAAAGCGATCAGGGAAACCAACCTCCCCAGCGCCAAGCGCGACGGAGCCACCCTCCATGTGCTCATCATAGGCAGCATGGATATACTCCTTGGTGACTGCACAAAACAAGTCAAATGAGTTCAGCAAAAAGAATTATATTCGCGCAGAAGTAAAGCAATGAGATAAAACTTACATAACCCGTCGACTTGGATAACGGGCTCAAGCGCGCTGTCCGCCCACCTTTTGCTCATACCAACCCCCACCAGCGCCTCCTCACAAATGTTCTTGGCGGGGGATGGTTCAGCGGTCAGCTTATTAACCCAGGCGCCAGTTGGGTTCTTGAGGACACCCACATCCGCAGGCGCAGAAGAAATCGAGCGCATGGTCATACGGATGGGGATCACACCAGCCCTTATGTAAAAGAACCTCTCAGACCAGTCATGAAGGCTCTTGAATGAAACAATGGAGCACTTCACATTCTGACTGCGAGGAACAAAAGAGAACCAACTGTCTTAGATCTTGGGCTTGTAAAAATACTGAAAGCGCCGAGGGGTGGGCTCCTCGCGCTGGGATTTGCACATGAACTCAAAGTGAGTCATGCGCACAAGTCCAAATGGATGGACTTGGGATATATGAATCCCATAGAACTGAAGCAGTGCACCCACAAACCTTGTCATCGGGAGACGAAGGTTGCAGTGGGTGAAAAAATGGCTATATAGGGATATATAGCCGGTAGGCGGGTCCGCCGCCGTTTGCCCGGCCACAGGCAACATGCAGCCAAACAGGGTGGGAAAACCCTGAGAGGCGATAAGGCTGTCAAGATCAGCCTGCCTCAATTTGCAGGGGATTTCATTCCACCTCTTCACCGCCTTGGTCCTCCCTACCTCCTCCGATGAGCCCTCAGCAGCCTTCTTCCCCTTGCCGGTCTTCTTCAATGTAGATATTACTAACGATTTTCTACGGCAATGTATGGGGGTGATTGTGTTGTCTGAGCTATCAGACATACAACGGTGACGAAGAACAAATGATGCTTCTGAACAACAGATATTTGGGAAGCAGAACAAAGATAATCAGAAGACAAAGAAAGAAAAGCTCAGAAGAATAAACAAGAAGATAAAGGATAAAAAAACTCTAAGGGCTGGCTTTTATAGGCCCAGGAGAGAGAAATTTTGGTGCTGAACGGACTTCACGCGCCCCCACTCGCAGGATTAAGCCACTACGAGCGCGACACGTGTCCCTGACACTGTGTGAGGGGACATGAAAGGAAACTATACGGCTGCTGCCAGAGTTCACGCGCCACCACTCGCAGGAACGGACCAACGCGAGCGCGACACGTGTCCCTGACAGCATGTGAGGGGACACGAAAGGCAACTGTAGCACCTCGAGCACACGAAAGGCCTGACACGTCTCCATCACTGAACCACGTCAGCAACAACCAACCACGTCCAGGGACGATTCGTTTGCAACCAAGAGGATAGAATTTCGCGCAACGGTGAATAATAAGAAGAAAAAGACAAAACACCTATTAACAGAGCAAACTATCTAGTCTAACATCTATCTTACCTCGCTCGCGCGAGACAAGACACACATTAGACTGGGGGGGCTTGAAGAGGTATGTACCCGCCTCAACACGGAGCAAGGCGGGTCAACCCACAAGATATAGACAACAGGCTTGAAACCAAGACATTACGAAGGCACAAAGCCAAAACCTATGCGCATGGCGCATACCACACATGCTCAGGCATCATATGCCCAGGCACCACACATGCTCAGGCATCATATGCCCAGGCACCACATATGCTCAGGCATCATATGCCCAGGCACACATATGCTCGCGCATCACATATGCTCACGCATATCACATATGCGCGCGGCGCATCAGCGCGCGGCGCATATCACATGCTCGTGCATATCACATCTGCGCATGAAACATCTGCGCGTGAGAATAAAGAGAAGATCTCGCACATATTTTCATTGGCGCCATCCACTGTTACAACGGCAACAAGATCTGATCAGATCTATAAAAAAAACCAATTTTCACCATGTTTCATGCGAGGTCTTCTCTTTATTCTCACGCGCAGATGTTTCATGCGCAGATGTGATATGCACGAGCATGTGATATGCGCCGCGCGCATATGTGATATGCGTGAGCATATGTGATGCGCGAGCATATGTGTGCCTGGGCATATGATGCCTGAGCATGTGTGGTGCCTGGGCATATGATGCCTGAGCATGTGTGGTATGCGCCATGCGCATAGGTTTTGGCTTTGTGCCTTCGTAATGTCTTGGTTTCAAGCCTGTTGTCTATATCTTGTGGGTTGACCCGCCTTGCTCCGTGTTGAGGCGGGTACATACCTCTTCAAGTCATTTTATTTTTTCATATGGGTACTCGAAATTTTGGAGACGGCAGGGTATATAATTTGGTATGTGACACTTGTAACTCTAATTTGGAGAAGCTGAAAAGCAAGAAAAAATAGATTCTGACCTTGAGGGTTGTATTCTTTGACTATGTATTATTTAATACTCCGTAACATAAAATATAGAATGAATACCAAATAGTATTAAACAAATCAAGTGTGGTAATTAGTTGGTAACTGGTAATGCTTCTCTCTCGTCATTGGGTAATGCTTAAGAAAAAGTCATCCTAATTAAATATAAGAATAATAATTCTTCAGTCATATATAGACATGAATATAATTTTTATTTTGTATACTCTCAACAAGTTTTATTTTATGACTTCAATTTTATTATTCTTAATTAATTAAAATAAAGTTTATATAAAATCAGAATAATTTAATTAACTCACTGAGTTTCTAATATTTTAAGTGTCTATAAATGTAGATGATAATTTTAAATTAATAGTTCTCTAGATTTTAAAACTTTTGTGTTCGTCATAAATAGAAAAATAAATAGCAAAGACTTGTTACAAACTTCATAATACACTATTTAAATATTTGTGAAAGCTATCATATAACTAAAAAACCTGATTTTTTTATATAACCGGGCCCGCTTAGAAAACTAGACTTCTTATGTAACTATCAAATGGTGCATGCTTAACATTAACCCATGCCTAATAGTGTAATTGTACATGTTATGTTAATTAATACACATCTTACATGTGTTATACACATGCATATGTTATGTTTAGTACATGTGATATGTTTATGTTGATTTGATCCCATTATTTGGGTATCCATAAGGCTTCAGCCTCTAAACCCTCTAGCGGGTTACACTTACCATGATGCTCACAACTTTGCTCCAGACTTGAAAAGATGAGATACAACACGATTGACGATACAACCATCGAGACTACTTCAAATCGGAAGAGTCTCACTCTCCACTACTGCTGAAGCAAGTACCATTCAATACTAACTCCGTTGAGATATAACAAGTTAACAATAATAAGCTTGATCAAGAAAGAACAAGGGTTCTAGTTGATTAATAATAAGCTTGCATAGCAAAGAGTAAATTCTTTTTTCTATATATATACTTTATTCATAATGAATACTAATTACATATGTTTGATAATCTAGAAGAATTTGAAATAAATATCTTAAGTTGTGTATATAAATGTGTTCACAATATGCATATTCATTGTAGGTGTTGGTTCACTATCTCCTTTATTGAAAACGTTTAAATATATAACTCACCACATATTTTTATAAATTATTATAATCGAAAAGTTTATGCTGTCAATTATTAACTTATATGGGGTACACAAATGAAACAAAAAGACAAGCTACGTTGCATATAAAGATTGGACACATGCATCATGAGCTCCTCATATTCATATACATGTTCTTTAATCCCCCAACCACCACCACCTTCTCTCTCCACAGCCACCGGTTAGTCCGGTTTTTTTAGTTAAAAGTCCATAGGAGAGACGGGTGCGGGCGGTTGGCTCTAAACTCAACCTATTTGAGTTTTCTGGTTTTGTAGTTACAAAACCTAGTCTAGTCACTGTATATATCAGTATTGCTGTTATGTACTTGTAATCATTATCACTCTGGTTGTAATATGTGGACGTAGGTCAATCTAGAGGATTCTAAACTGAACCACATTAAATCCTCGTGTTCTTTAATTGCTTTCGTGTGTGTGCAAGATCCTAACCACCACAATGCCCAAGAAGACCAACAACAATGGCGAAACCACCATCTACCACGGTGTCCGTCAACGGAGTTGGGGCAAATGGGTATCCGAAATCCGTGAGCCAAAGAAAAAATCACGAATATGGCTTGGCTCATTCGAAAACCCCGAGATGGCGGCTCGAGCCCATGATGTAGCAGCCATAGCAATCAAAGGTCACTCGGCTATCCTCAACTTCCCTCACTTGGCTCATGAGCTGCCCAAGCCGGCTTCCAAGTCACCAAGAGACATCCGAGCCGCGGCCCTCAAAGCCGCAGCTTCAGCCACGGCTGAAATTAGTAATCAAGACTCCAAAAACATGCAAGCCGAGCTTGAAGCCAGTATTGGCAACTTGCCTACTTATGATGATATATTTCTTGATTTACCGGATCTCGGACATCGAATTGATAGGGTTTTGTATTCGTTACCGGAGTATATAGTCGGAGTTGAGACCGGTGATGGTGAATTATGGCCAGAAGAGCATGTCTTTGGGAGTTATTGCTCATAAGTAAATTATGTTAATATCATTTAGATTGAATTATTTCAAAGTAATTAAGTACTCTTAAACCGTCTTCATTAGGCCAAGGTTGGCCAGCAACAAGTGTTATCGGAGTGGATTTTCAAATATTTAGTTTTTATTAGTTAAAGCTCATTTGCTTATTTATTCAATAAATCAGACTCCATGTTTTGTGTATGAGAGTCATGATATTATGTAAACATTACAAGTTTGCATAAATAGTAATAGTGTTTCGTATTTCCTTTTTAAGTTATTTATAAAACCTTGTATACACTGTGATTTATGAGAAAGAAACAGTTATCACTTATTATGTATTTTATAAATTACTATCTTCTTATATAAATATAAATTTAATAGAAAGTGATTTTAGATTCTTTGTTTTTACTAAAAACGGGTTGGGACCATTTTTCTTTAACAAGCATATATATGGCTTGATGCCCCACAAGTTCCGTAACCAATAAAAGAATTGAAAATAATGTTTTTTATTTTATAACAACCAAACCACAAATTTTTGTATTTTAAAATTTAGCCACAAACGAATATTATTATTTAAATTTTTTTTCTTTTTTAAAGAAAAGGTTAAATACGTTTTAACTTTTTTTCCCGATGTTATGGTATAAGTTTTATGATGAACTTAAGTACTTAACTACTACTGATGTCGGTACCCGTATTCGTTTTTATGGTTTTTTTATCGATGTAAAACGCAAGTCATTATCCTTTTGGGTATATCACGACCTTATTCGTTTCTATGATTTCCGATCGATATAAATACGTGACGATATCCTTTTGAACATATCACAACTACATTTCTTTAAAAAAAATCGGTTGATATGTCGAGTGACAATACCGTAACGAATCGATATAAACTGAAACTTAATATCCACCTTATCGCACGAGGGATTTCAACGATATATAGATTAAATGAACATGGAATTTAATAATTATAGGTGATGATATAATCCAGTTATAACCAAATTAACCTTTAAGAGTGGTACAATGATAAGCAATATGACAAGTCTCTCAGGCAAAGGTTTCAGGTTTGAATATTATTTTTATTGGTTTTTTATCATGTTCTCTTAAAGGCTAGTTGTACAGCATAAAGTCATAAACTACGATTTACTGAAAGCCACCGGTTAGTGTTATGTGTGGCAATCATGACCCATTCTTTAAATAATGAGTTGATTTAAGTAAAAAATTATTTGCATAAGGTAGATCTGGACGTTTAACTCAAACGTACAATAAGACGGGTCAATTATGGTCTTATTAAATCATATAGCTGGTTAAAACAGACCACTTTTATAAAACTATCATTAAACGGGTCCAAAGGAACAAAAGGGTTAACACCATCCACGATCATTGTTTGTCTCCACCATCTAATTGATGTTATCGGCACAACTGTCGCCTCCCCTTCCATCGCCCCTACTACCTCCACCGGTGTTCTGATCCGTTCAACATATATAGACTAATGCCACCATCGCCAACACCACCCGTGACGCCTCCATCTCCACCATCATGGTCGCCAACCCCCACCATCATCGTCGAGGAGTCCATTGCCACTGCCAGAGTCACCAACACTCTTTAACTCTTAGTAGTTGTTTTCCCATCAACTTCTTTAAACCACACTCAAAAGGTTAGCTGGTCCCGTTTATATAAGTGGTATGGGCTTCATTTCCTAAATTTTAGCCACGACATAATATGTAGGACCCTTCAAAATCACGACATGTTCTCAACACTTGAAAAGGAAACGTGACAAATTCGTTTTGGACCATTTTTGTCATATAGTGACATGATTCACTTGTCACTGTCTCTTTAATGTTTCCATTTAACCATGAGATTTTGGAATCTTTAGTGTTTTGTTTGTTTAGGTAAAACTCACATGTGTGAAAATGTTAGTTTAATTGTACTCGAGGTGGAGGTATTATTCATGTTGTGACAAGTATAGAATTGGATATCCATAACACACACACACACTTTAACTATCTAATCTAATAATACTAATAAACAAAAATACTAAATACTGGTGTGTGATAACTAAATTAATCCTACCTTCTAATCTTCAATCTCCTTAATCCATGTTACCCATGGGTTATGGGTTTAATTTATATGACACATGAATCACAAATATTATTGACTTTTTGACTTTAATTTAATTTACGTTTACAACACAATCCTCCAGTTAGGGTTTTTAGTATCTCAGCCTCTCTTCTTCTCACTATGAGATTTCATCATGGCCTTTTTTTTGCGATTTCGTCTAACAAGAATGCGATTCACCAGGTAACGATTCGGTTTATCTAATTTAATGATATCATCTACTTTCTTATGATGATTGAATCTGGGTTTTGATGTTCATTGTCGCCTATTCTTTTCTAATCTTCATTCTCATGATAACGATTGCTATCAGGTTTCGATTTAGGGTTTTAAATTATCAAAGTGAAGTGCGTGAACATATTAATTTCATCTTCACTATGGCGATTTCATCATGGCCAGGATGCATCAGGCGATTTCATCATGGCCAGGATGCATCAGGCGATTTAATCTAACCAAGCGGCTATATATCAGGTAATCTAATTCAACAATAGCATTCAATTTCTGATACCCATTTGATTTTATCATACGTCTTTGAATCTAGGGTTTTTATTGATTCCATTATCTAATTGATTTAATTTGACTTGCAATTTGTCTAAGGGTTTCAACAAATTGATTATCCAAGACGCAGATTAATCTATAGGTAATAAGTATTCATATGGTTTTTTATGTTATCATTTATTTATTGTGTAGAGAAATATGATAATTTTTTTACTTAAAATTAATATGCTTGATGGGTTGGATAAATTATGACCATTTAATTTGGTGTAACATACATGTTGTTCAACATACATGTTGTTCAACTTTTGATTTGTGCAGAATGCATTCTACGATTTGATCAATTTTTTATATTTTCTAAATTTGTTTTTAAATGGAAACAAGATTTGGTCAACTTTTATATCTCCTAAACTTGATTTTAAATGAAAAGATGATTTAAGAATTGAAATAGCATATAATAAGGAAAGTAGTTTTCAATGGTTCATACCATATAAAAACCCATGAATATTTATGGTTTAAAGAGATTAAATATTAGAAACTAGGAAAGCTATGAATTAATATTAAAGATGAAACAACTTCTCAAAATATCTAAATCCCACTATTATATTAAAACAACTTTTCAAAATATGTAACTTATTTCACGCCATTTGATTTTCAGAATTCAAACATTCATTATCAAGCATTGTGTCATCTAACTATACTATTAAAGTAATAAGCTTTAAGTCCATATACCCACTTCCTATTTGTTGATTCTCACACTTTTCATTTATATCAATGACTTCTCTAATTTTCAAGTGAATAAAATAAATCAATAATATATTAAAATAAGATTAATCAATGCTATTTAATTATTATCTTTCATCTTTCCTTTAATCTTTAATTTTTCATTTTGAATACTTAAATAATAATGTAATAATGTAATATTTTAATATTTTAATATTACATTTAGCTAAAAGTGTAAATTTATATTAATTAAATAACAACAAAAAATATTCTAATTAATGTAATATTTTAAAATCGTAGCTATAGTTTGAATACGAAGTATTCAAATTTTCTTTTTGAAAATTGTATTATTTTTTGTTAATTTCATTCACCACCTTTGTTATTTTTTGATTGATTTCATTCACCACCTGTGTTAATTTTATAGATTATATATAATAAATAATTTAAGTAATTATTTGTTATTTCATCAATAGAAGATTACGGATTTAATATAGAGATTACGAATAATATATATATAGAGAGAGAGAGAGAGATACCGATTTAGAATATTATAATTATGTTAGAATATGATATTATTTAAATTATATTTGTCAAACTCGTAAAGAAATTAGGAAAGGATGACCCATTTATTAAGGAAAGGTTTAATTACGGATTTGTAAATTTGTAAATTTGATATTCCCCCCTTCCTATTTGAATTAATTATTGTCTAAATTATGGTCTAAATTTGAATGTCAATTTTATTTAATTAACAATCATTATGTTTTACTATAATTACGTTAGTTGACTCATTGACCCATTAACCCACTTATTTAATTTCACTCATTTACTTTTAAGAATTAAATTACAAATCCATTCACTTATTATTGTTTAACAATAACAATTGAGTTACAAATCCATTGTTGACTCATTCACTTATAATTGTCAACATTGACTTAGAAATACGATTTACTAATTAACAATTGAGTTACATATATATAACTAAATTAGTAACTTTTTATTTTCACACCTTATATGAATTACAATACATACTATATAATTAGTAACTTACATTTTACATTATACATTATGTAACATTGCATTTTACAGATTTACCATTACATAAAATTCAAAAATTTCGAAATATATTACTTGTATTTCGAATCTAATTATGTAACATTGCATATTATTTGAAAATCCATTAATTACGATATAAATTCTATTCCTTCTTACTATAATAATTTTGATATTTTTTGAAAATTCCTAAATTTATGTTTTTAATCAGTTACATTTATAACTTTCTTCTATAATTTTCTCTACCCTAATTCGTTTCCTATAAATATGTACATTTGAAAGGCTAATTCTTACACCATCAAAGCCTCTTTAGTAAAAATGAGTAGCTTTGTGCCAAGGTTTTTAGTTTTTGTTATTTATATATCTTCCGTTTTCATGTTTCATTTTTGAGGCTTAAAAGTGTTATTGTTGTTTAATTTTAATTTATTTGTGTTTTTGTTAATTTTTTCTAGCAAGATGGAGCAAACAAATATCACCATGTTGAACCAACTTGATGTTCTTAACAATGAGTGTATCATGTTAAACCAACTTGATGATTGTTTTATATTTATTAGTATTTTTTTAATTTTTCGTGTTCTTTTGTTTGACATGCTGCTAATCTATGTTCTAGATAAAAATCATGTCCATCCATCGACGGTATCAAAATCAGAGATCCATAGTTAAAAACCATATTTCTTATTTTCCGGTAAGACATTCAATTTTTCCGGTTACAAATTAAAAATCAAATATTCCATAATATCAACATTAATATTCTACTTTCTAATTTTAGGTCAATGCCAAGACTAATAGATGTTCATTTCTCTAGAAATTCTACAAAAAAATCCGACATACCATGGTCATTGTCACAATATCGTTTTTCCGGTTACATCTTTTAAATTTTCCGGTTGTTAACTATAATTCAAAAAACCATAATATCAATATTAATTTTCGATTTTATTATTTCAGGTTATTTTCCGACTCATATAATATTATCATGTATAGATTTTCTTTTTTGAATATTCATGTATTTCAATATTTCAATTTCATAAATTTTAGTTAAAGCTAAATATTAATCTATACGTTGATGTATATTTTGTTTTCCGGTGCCTTAATAAATGACACAATTAACTATTCTATTAATTCGAATTATTTAGTTTGACTTTCCTAATTTATGGTCATAACAGGATTCCCATTTTATATGCATTGACTTTCTCAATTAACTATTTCCTAATTTTGTTGTTTAATATAATTTATTTCATTCACATTTTATACACAATTTATTTCCTTAATTTTTAAAGAAAACCGATTTTACAAATTAACTTTGTTTTTTTTCTCATTTCTATTTGGCCATATAAATGATAATTACAAAATAACATTTACACATACATGTGATAATTACAAAATAACATTTTTTTTTCATTTCTATTTGGCCATATAAATGATAATTACAAAATAACTACCTTATATAATATAATTATTGTATTCCCTTTTATATAAAAATTTATATCTTAACGAAATACAAATTAATTTGCAATCATTTCACCCAACTCAAAGTTAATATGAGTTTACTGTAATTGTATATAGTTTTGGTGTATCATAAAAACTTAATTTTAAATTAATTATCCATAATTTACATAATAATAATTTATCTAACATTAAATGTCCATAATGTATAAATAATAATACATAATAACAGGTTTACTAATTTACATAAGTAAGTAAATCAAGATATCGAGTTTATTTATGGTATCTCTCTACATTTTTGGTATATTATTTAAATTTGAATTAGAACTTCTAATTAATTTCCATACTAACTATTTGACTAACATTTACACGAAATATTAGCATGTTTCCTATTTAACAGGTTTCCTTTAATTGTTTGACTAACATTTGAATTTCTAATTAATATTTATTCGTTCCTTCATTTTGTATATATAACCGAATTAACATCAATATTGTAATTTATATACTTTAATACTTTAATTATCCCATAATTTATATACTTTAATTATACATAATTTACATAATAATAAGTTCCCCATAAATTCGAATTTATAATTAATGTTCATAATAATGGTTTGACCAACATTTACGTTGAATATATACCAACATTCAGATTATGTTTAAGGTAACATATTAAAATTATACTTTACAAGTATGTTATTATTTTTATTTTTGTTAGAAGATTACAAGTTACCATTCATACCATTACAAATTCAAAATTCGTTTTAAATGTTAAAACAACTCATAACTTCAATTCTTTATTTTTGTTTACCGTAATTGTTTATAGTTTTGGTATATCATAAAAAATAAATTTGAAATTAATTATCCATAATTTACATAATAATAAGTTCTCTAAGATTAATGGTCCATAATTGGTAGATAATAATAAGTTTCCTATTTTACATAAATAATTAAATGAAGGTCTCGATTTTCTCTGTAGTATTTCTCTACATTTTTGGTATATGATTTAAATTTGAATTCCTATTTGATGTCCATAATAATTGTTTGTCAAACATAATTGTTTCTATATATGTTTTCCATTATTATATTGACTATAACCGTATCTTAATAATTACCAAAAATTATAATTCAAATTAAGTTAAATTATTAAAATTATACTTTACAAGTATGTTATTACTTTTACTATTTTTTGTTCTAGATATTTCAAAAAGTACTACCTTAGAAAGTTACCATTCAGACTATTATTTTTATTTTTGTTATAAAATTACAAGTTACCGTTAATACAATTACAAATTCAAATTTGTAATCAATGTTAAAACAACTCAGAACTTCAATTCTTTATTTTTGTTTACCCTAATTGTATATAGTTTTTAATTTTTTCCATTTTTATAAAATTATTCCTTAATATGGTTTGACCAAAGTAATACCATAATTATCTCATTATTACAATTTATATGGTTTGACTTTCTATATTTGGTAAAAAACCCGAATGAAGAAGTTATAAACTAAATTAATTTCCGATCGATTTAAGTATTTGACCATTCACATTAAATCATTTTTGACCATTCATATTAAATCGTTTTAAATTTTAAATAGCATTTACATAGTAAATATAACTTTCTTGAAATATATCAACATGATTTAAGTACTTTTAAATTTAAGATTTGCACTCACAAATTATGTCCATATAAAAATTAACATACATTTATTTTGACTATTGTAACAGTTTTAATTAAATATTCTCTTAAAATCCATTACTATGTTATTAAGAGTTACTATTAATTGTATTAAGTTTGCTTCAAGCAAAAGAAAAAACAGTGGACGCATTTTGGATTTTAAAAAATGCATATATATTATGTTGACATTTTGAAGTCAAAATATGACATTTTAAAATTAAAAGTTAGACCTTTTAATAGTGTGTTAAATTTTTTTTCAAGATAGTACGTTACTAACTATAATTTTTTCAAGATGGTAATATTTAATTTAAACATGGTTTACAATAAATGTTTTAAATTGATGTGCAAATATACACGGATACTATCTTAGAGTAATAAATATTACAGTTATTGACCGTCTTTCATCGCTTGATGAAAATGTTATTTCTTTACCTATCGTTGATGCAAAACTCAAGCGCAGGTTGGATGACACTTATGATGTTCATGATGACACTTGTATGTCTGCAAACAAGACGAAGGTTGACGAAGAACCAATTGTTGATGCTAATGTTGGTGAGAGAGATACCGTTGGAATGCAATAGATATAAAATGGACGAAACGGTTGGGGGTGAGTAAATAGGACCACGAATAATTCATTTGTGTCCGTCCAAGGAAACCATCTTTGTCTTCTTTTGGCAATAATTGTTAATTGGCATTCAATATGCAAACCAACCACACCATAATATCCTTGCCCGATACGTAGAGTATATTCACGTAGTTATTAATTTTGGTACCAAAATATTTATAACCTTGATGTACTAGACTATTATTAGCATACCTTCCACACAATCACACACAAATACATGACGTTCTTTAAGAAATTGTTTTATATTATAAAATGTGAGAACAGTATAAAACATATGTATGTTGTGCATTAAAGATTAAATGAGATAGTGTTAGTTATTTAGTGTAATTGAGGATTAACTTGTTGATCAGCATATAACAATAGCGACAATTATAAATGTTTCATAAAAACAAACTACTTAATTTTAAAAACGTCATATCATAAAAAATATCTCATCGTATACGAAAATATACAATCTATATTTGTAATTCATATTAAAGAATTTCTTACAAATTAAAGTCTAGAAAGTTAGCATAATAATATTATAATATTACTATAATAAATTTATAACCATACTATCTAATATAAACTCCTCAATTTTCAAAATCCCTTTCACCTTCTTCGACAGCCGGTGTTTACACATGGTCAGCTATATGTGACTTTATCACGAGTGAAGAATAGAGCCGGTGTTAAAATGCTTATATTAGATAAGGAGTGTAATGTTACAAATAAAACTACAAATGTGGTTTATAAGGAACTATTTAGTTATTTATGAAATTTTAATTTTCAAGTTTTTTTATTTATCAAATAATTGTAAAACGAAAGTTACTTTGTTGTTTAAGAAAAGTATAATGTATATAGTAATTGCAGAACCAATGTTATTTTGGTTGTACTTATGTTGAAGCAACTTTTTGTTTATAATACATTATAATAACAACTATATATCATGTTATTGTCTGCACGAGTGTTGTTGTTAAACGTTTTATATATTTCCACCCGTGTCGTACACGGGTCAAAAACCTAGTAGACACATTATAAAAGACCATTCTACATCAATACTTCTTCCATTCTAAATCTTCTTCTATCTCATAGCAAACACACTTATCATAACAATGGCTTTAGGATCAATATTTCTTGTTTTATGTTCATGTTAAATATGTGCACTCATGTTGTCTTTCTAATCTTGACCAACCCTACTGTCTTAGTAGTATATATTTGTGTTTATTTCAAATTATAATAACAAACCGTATATGTTGGTTAGTTTTTTTTAATATTTTAAATCAAATTTACCAAATATACTAATATTTATTTTTATTTGGTTAGACACAAATTTACCAAAGATACTAATAAAACTACAAATGTTGTATATAAAGAGATTTTCTCAAATTTGTAAATTTAAGACTCTAAACTGATTATTGTTTGTAATATGCATTTAATTTCTTTTTCCCTTTAATTTTGTATCTTTATTTCAAATAACAAATTTTAGAAGTTCTTATCAATTGAAAATTCTCGTGTATTACACGGGTTCAAAAGTTAGTTTTATATATATATTATATACTGGCTTATAGCCATGTGAGGCCATTACCGAATAGGCGTCTAAACCACTCATACTAATAAACTTATCATATATTATTATTAGACAGTCGTTGCGTTTGTTCTTTTTTAGTTTACAAATAAGATCAAAAGTTGTAGTACTAACCTTGTTTGCTATGTTGTTGAAAAGGTTATCCAATTTTTTATAAAGTCCCACTTCATGGACTTGCATGGGTTTATTCCATAGAAATTAATTCAATATTGGTCATTTACGTTTGTGTCCGTTTACATTTAGTCATGTATGTGTCTGTTATCGGCACATACATGAACCGATACCTTATGTTTGTGTCCGTTTACATTTAGTCATGTATGTTCGTTTATATTTGTTCAATAATGTTTATTTATGTTTGTTTAGCTTATTAACGAACGAATATAAACGAACGCGAATATGTTCATTTTTTAAACGACGAATATGAACTGAGTTAGGAGTCATGTGGGTTATCTGTATATAAGTTTGCTTTATACAACGCGCATGATATTAAAATCTTTGGTTTTCAAAACATGGATACCTTATGTTTGTGTCCATTTACATTTAGTCGTGTATGTTCGTTTATATTTGTTCAATAATGTTTATTTATGTTTGTTTAGCTTATTAACGAACGAATATAAACGAACACGAATATGTTCATTTTTTAAACGACGAATATGAACACAAACATTTGTCTGATCAAGTATTTGATTAAAGTTAAATGAACGAACATGAACAATGGCATGTCCGTGTCCGTTTACATGCCTACATTGATAATATAACTAAACAAAAAAGATTGGGGGTTTAGTATTGTTACCTTTAATGGTTTGGACTTATCATGGCGAATGGACAACTATCATTTCTCTATATTGTCTCTCACATGAGTCATTATATCTCTCAAACCATCTTTTATATGGCAACGCCATAGGTAGACCACTAACACAGTATATATACACCATTGACAAGTTATCCAGATTTTATGAATTTCCACCAAATCATACGGGTTGTTTACACTATATAACTCGTATGACATGTCAAAAATGGTAATACATAAGGGTGTTATACGAACATATGTGGTATAACTTTACTAAAACTAGCTAATGTGACATTAGTACGTCACTTTGTTGAGTTAGGAGTCATGTGGGTTATCTATATATAAGTTTGCTTTATACAACGCGCATGATATTACAAATCTTTTGTTTGCAAAAGTCATATACATTGTATGGTCTTATACGATTCGTATAATAGGACACACGTTTTATAATATAAATAAATTTGAGTTAATAGATGTCATTTTATGGCTTTAAAATCTCACTAATGTTGAAAAAGAGAGAGCAAAGAAACGGTTGGGGATGAGTAAATAGGACCACGAATAATTCATTTGTGTCCGTCCAAGGAAACCATCTTTGTCTTCTTTTGGCAATAATTGTTAATTGGCATTCAATATGCAAACCAACCACACCATAATATCCTTGCCCGATTCCTCGTAGAGTATATTCACGTAGTTATTAATTTTGGTACCAAAATATTTATAACCTTGATGTACTAGACTATTATTAGCATACCTTCCACACAATCACACACAAATACATGACGTTCTTTAAGAAATTGTTTTATATTATAAAATGTGAGAACAGTATAAAACATATGTATGTTGTGCATTAAAGATTAAATGAGACAGTGTTAGTTATTTAGTGTAATTGAGGATTAACTTGTTGATCAGCATATAACAATAGCGACAATTATAAATGTTTCATAAAAACAAACTACTTAATTTTAAAAACGTCATATCATAAAAAATATCTCATCGTATACGAAAATATACAATCTATATTTGTAATTCATATTAAATAATTTCTTACAAATTAAAGTCTAGAAAGTTAGCATAATAATATTATAATATTACTATAATAAATTTATAACCATACTATCTAATATAAACTCCTCAATTTTCAAAATCCCTTTCACCTTCTTCGACAGCCGGTGTTTACACATGGTCAGCTATATGTGACTTTATCACGAGTGAAGAATAGAGCCGGTGTTAAAATGCTTATATTAGATAAGGAGTGTAATGTTACAAATAAAACTACAAATGTGGTTTATAAGGAACTATTTAGTTATTTATGAAATTTTAATTTTCAAGTTTTTTTATTTATCAAATAATTGTAAAACGAAAGTTACTTTGTTGTTTATGAAAAGTATTATGTATATAGTAATTGCAGAAAACAATGTTAGTTTGGTTGTACTTATGTTGAAGCAACTTTTTGTTTATAATACGTTATAATAACAACTATATATCATGTTATTGTCTGCACGAGTGTTGTTGTTAAACGTTTTATATATTTCCACCCGTGTCGTACACGGGTCAAAAACCTAGTAGACACATTATAAAAGACCATTCTACATCAATACTTCTTCCATTCTAAATCTTCTTCTATCTCATAGCAAACACACTTATCATAACAATGGCTTTAGGATCAATATTTCTTGTTTTATGTTCATGTTAAATATGTGCACTCATGTTGTCTTTCTAATCTTGACCAACCCTACTGTCTTAGTAGTATATATTTGTGTTTATTTCAAATTATAATAACAAACCGTATATGTTGGTTAGTTTTTTTTAATATTTTAAATCAAATTTACCAAATATACTAATATTTATTTTTATTTGGTTAGACACAAATTTACCAAAGATACTAATAAAACTACAAATGTTGTATATAAAGAGATTTTCTCAAATTTGTAAATTTAAGACTCTAAACTGATTATTGTTTGTAATATGCATTTAATTTCTTTTTCCCTTTAATTTTGTATCTTTATTTCAAATAACAAATTTTAGAAGTTCTTATCAATTGAAAATTCTCGTGTATTACACGGGTTCAAAAGTTAGTTTTATATATATATTATATACTTTCTTATAGCCATGTGAGGCCATTACCGAATAGGCGTCTAAACCACTCATACTAATAAACTTATCATATATTATTATTAGACAGTCGTTGCGTTTGTTCTTTTTTAGTTTACAAATAAGATCAAAAGTTGTAGTACTAACCTTGTTTGCTATGTTGTTGAAAAGGTTATCCAATTTTTTATAAAGTCCCACTTCATGGACTTGCATGGGTTTATTCCATAGAAATTAATTCAATATTGGTCATTTACGTTTGTGTCCGTTTACATTTAGTCATGTATGTGTCTGTTATCGGCACATACATGAACCGATACCTTATGTTTGTGTCCGTTTACATTTAGTCATGTATGTTCGTTTATATTTGTTCAATAATGTTTATTTATGTTTGTTTAGCTTATTAACGAACGAATATAAACGAACGCGAATATGTTCATTTTTTAAACGACGAATATGAACTGAGTTAGGAGTCATGTGGGTTATCTGTATATAAGTTTGCTTTATACAACGCGCATGATATTAAAATCTTTGGTTTTCAAAACATGGATACCTTATGTTTGTGTCCATTTACATTTAGTCGTGTATGTTCGTTTATATTTGTTCAATAATGTTTATTTATGTTTGTTTAGCTTATTAACGAACGAATATAAACGAACACGAATATGTTCATTTTTTAAACGACGAATATGAACACAAACATTTGTCTGATCAAGTATTTGATTAAAGTTAAATGAACGAACATGAACAATGGCATGTCCGTGTCCGTTTACATGCCTACATTGATAATATAACTAAACAAAAAAGATTGGGGGTTTAGTATTGTTACCTTTAATGGTTTGGACTTATCATGGCGAATGGACAACTATCATTTCTCTATATTGTCTCTCACATGAGTCATTATATCTCTCAAACCATCTTTTATATGGCAACGCCATAGGTAGACCACTAACACAGTATATATACACCATTGACAAGTTATCCAGATTTTATGAATTTCCACCAAATCATACGGGTTGTTTACACTATATAACTCGTATGACATGTCAAAAATGGTAATACATAAGGGTGTTATACGAACATATGTGGTATAACTTTACTAAAACTAGCTAATGTGACATTAGTACGTCACTTTGTTGAGTTAGGAGTCATGTGGGTTATCTATATATAAGTTTGCTTTATACAACGCGCATGATATTACAAATCTTTTGTTTGCAAAAGTCATATACATTGTATGGTCTTATACAATTCGTATAATAGGACACACGTTTTATAATATAAATAAATTTGAGTTAATAGATGTCATTTTATGGCTTTAAAATCTCACTAATGTTGAAAAAGAGAGAGCAAAGAAACGGTTGGGGATGAGTAAATAGGACCACGAATAATTCATTTGTGTCCGTCCAAGGAAACCATCTTTGTCTTCTTTTGGCAATAATTGTTAATTGGCATTCAATATGCAAACCAACCACACCATAATATCCTTGCCCGATTCCTCGTAGAGTATATTCACGTAGTTATTAATTTTGGTACCAAAATATTTATAACCTTGATGTACTCAGGGGCGGATCTATAGTGAAAACGGGTGGTTCCGAGGAACCACCCGAGTTTTGAAATAATAGTGTATTTGTATATAGAAAATAATAAAGGAACCACCTTATAAATTAGAAAGGAACCACCTTACAAACATTTGAAGCCTTTGTCTAGCTGGAAACCTATTGGTTTTGTAACCCGGAGGTCACAGGTTCAATTCTGGTTTTTGAAACATTTTTTTTTTACTTAGTTAGGGTTTTATAATAAACACAACCAGTGACCAGTCCACAAAACACCACACAGCGCCTCCCCAGTCTCGTCGTTTAACCGCCGCAGATCTTCTCCGTGATTCCAATTTATCAAACTATTACTTCTCAAAGCCACCACCATCAGATGACTTCGAAGCTGACTTCCAGGGATTCAAAGACCGAATTCAGGATAACAATAAGCCTAAGCCTTTTGTTTTCTCAGCCAACAATAACTCATCTGGTAACTCACTTTTTTTCATTAATAGTTTAAGGAATTTGTTATAGGTAAATTACAAGTCATGAACTTGAAGCTTCTAGATCTGACTTATCAAACTAGATTGATGACATAGAAACTAGTCTGTTCTTTCTTGTTATGAATTGCGTATTCGTAATAATATATATATATATATATATATATATATATATATATATTGAAATTTAAAGCTTTTTGAATACCAAAACTAAGTCATTTGAAAATTAATTGATCTTTAAGTTGTTTATTTGTCCCCAGCCCCTGACCCTCTTCAGCCCCTGACCCTCTTCAGCCTCACTCCGTCAGCCACTCGTCCTCGTCACTCCGACCATCGTGGAACGTCGGCAACCTCACTCTGTCAGCCACTCAGCCGTCCCCGTCCTCTTGCCACTGCCTACTCTTACTCGAATCCTCTAATCCTACCACTTTGAAGGTAAGTTTACATTCACAATCCATTGTTAAATGTTAATTGTTCTTGACTTCTTGTAAAATGTTAATTGCTCTTGATTGTTAAGTTATTTGTTAAATTTAGTTTTAGTTTGTTAGATTGTTGGTTTTAATTTGTTAGTTTTTAATTTCTAATGACGGTGTCTCTTTTATTATTTTATCGTATTTTTATTATGTAATGAACTTTCTCGAACCATCGAACCGACCCGAACCTTAAACCGACCCGGATTTTTTTATACCCGACTCCATGAAATAGAAACGTCTAAAAGTAGTGCACCACCCGGAAAAAAATCCTGGATCCGCCACTGGATGTACTAGACTATTATTAGCATACCTTCCACACAATCACACACAAATACATGACGTTCTTTAAGAAATTGTTTTATATTATAAAATGTGAGAACAGTATAAAACATATGTATGTTGTGCATTAAAGATTAAATGAGACAGTGTTAGTTATTTAGTGTAATTGAGGATTAACTTGTTGATCAGCATATAACAATAGCGACAATTATAAATGTTTCATAAAAACAAACTACTTAATTTTAAAAACGTCATATCATAAAAAATATCTCATCGTATACGAAAATATACAATCTATATTTGTAATTCATATTAAATAATTTCTTACAAATTAAAGTCTAGAAAGTTAGCATAATAATATTATAATATTACTATAATAAATTTATAACCATACTATCTAATATAAACTCCTCAATTTTCAAAATCCCTTTCACCTTCTTCGACAGCCGGTGTTTACACATGGTCAGCTATATGTGACTTTATCACGAGTGAAGAATAGAGCCGGTGTTAAAATGCTTATATTAGATAAGGAGTGTAATGTTACAAATAAAACTACAAATGTGGTTTATAAGGAACTATTTAGTTATTTATGAAATTTTAATTTTCAAGTTTTTTTATTTATCAAATAATTGTAAAACGAAAGTTACTTTGTTGTTTATGAAAAGTATAATGTATATAGTAATTGCAGAACCAATGTTATTTTGGTTGTACTTATGTTGAAGCAACTTTTTGTTTATAATACGTTATAATAACAACTATATATCATGTTATTGTCTGCACGAGTGTTGTTGTTAAACGTTTTATATATTTCCACCCGTGTCGTACACGGGTCAAAAACCTAGTAGACACATTATAAAAGACCATTCTACATCAATACTTCTTCCATTCTAAATCTTCTTCTATCTCATAGCAAACACACTTATCATAACAATGGCTTTAGGATCAATATTTCTTGTTTTATGTTCATGTTAAATATGTGCACTCATGTTGTCTTTCTAATCTTGACCAACCCTACTGTCTTAGTAGTATATATTTGTGTTTATTTCAAATTATAATAACAAACCGTATATGTTGGTTAGTTTTTTTTAATATTTTAAATCAAATTTACCAAATATACTAATATTTATTTTTATTTGGTTAGACACAAATTTACCAAAGATACTAATAAAACTACAAATGTTGTATATAAAGAGATTTTCTCAAATTTGTAAATTTAAGACTCTAAACTGATTATTGTTTGTAATATGCATTTAATTTCTTTTTCCCTTTAATTTTGTATCTTTATTTCAAATAACAAATTTTAGAAGTTCTTATCAATTGAAAATTCTCGTGTATTACACGGGTTCAAAAGTTAGTTTTATATATATATTATATACTGGCTTATAGCCATGTGAGGCCATTACCGAATAGGCGTCTAAACCACTCATACTAATAAACTTATCATATATTATTATTAGACAGTCGTTGCGTTTGTTCTTTTTTAGTTTACAAATAAGATCAAAAGTTGTAGTACTAACCTTGTTTGCTATGTTGTTGAAAAGGTTATCCAATTTTTTATAAAGTCCCACTTCATGGACTTGCATGGGTTTATTCCATAGAAATTAATTCAATATTGGTCATTTACGTTTGTGTCCGTTTACATTTAGTCATGTATGTGTCTGTTATCGGCACATACATGAACCGATACCTTATGTTTGTGTCCGTTTACATTTAGTCATGTATGTTCGTTTATATTTGTTCAATAATGTTTATTTATGTTTGTTTAGCTTATTAACGAACGAATATAAACGAACGCGAATATGTTCATTTTTTAAACGACGAATATGAACTGAGTTAGGAGTCATGTGGGTTATCTGTATATAAGTTTGCTTTATACAACGCGCATGATATTACAAATCTTTGGTTTTCAAAACATGGATACCTTATGTTTGTGTCCATTTACATTTAGTCGTGTATGTTCGTTTATATTTGTTCAATAATGTTTATTTATGTTTGTTTAGCTTATTAGCGAACGAATATAAACGAACACGAATATGTTCATTTTTTAAACGACGAATATGAACACAAACATTTGTCTGATCAAGTATTTGATTAAAGTTAAATGAACGAACATGAACAATGGCATGTCCGTGTCCGTTTACATGCCTACATTGATAATATAACTAAACAAAAAAGATTGGGGGTTTAGTATTGTTACCTTTAATGGTTTGGACTTATCATGGCGAATGGACAACTATCATTTCTCTATATTGTCTCTCACATGAGTCATTATATCTCTCAAACCATCTTTTATATGGCAACGCCATAGGTGGCACTAACACAGTATATATACACCATTGACAAGTTATCCAAATTTTATGAATTTCCACCAAATCATACGGGTTGTTTACACTATATAACTCGTATGACATGTCAAAAATGGTAATACATAAGGGTGTTATACGAACATATGTGGTATAACTTTACTAAAACTAGCTAATGTGACATTAGTACGTCACTTTGTTGAGTTAGGAGTCATGTGGGTTATCTATATATAAGTTTGCTTTATACAACGCGCATGATATTACAAATCTTTTGTTTGCAAAAGTCATATACATTGTATGGTCTTATACGATTCGTATAATAGGACACACGTTTTATAATATAAATAAATTTGAGTTAATAGATGTCATTTTATGGCTTTAAAATCTCACTAATGTTGAAAAAGAGAGAGCAAAGAAACGGTTGGGGATGAGTAAATAGGACCACGAATAATTCATTTGTGTCCGTCCAAGGAAACCATCTTTGTCTTCTTTTGGCAATAATTGTTAATTGGCATTCAATATGCAAACCAACCACACCATAATATCCTTGCCCGATTCCTCGTAGAGTATATTCACGTAGTTATTAATTTTGGTACCAAAATATTTATAACCTTGATGTACTAGACTATTATTAGCATACCTTCCACACAATCACACACAAATACATGACGTTCTTTAAGAAATTGTTTTATATTATAAAATGTGAGAACAGTATAAAACATATGTATGTTGTGCATTAAAGATTAAATGAGACAGTGTTAGTTATTTAGTGTAATTGAGGATTAACTTGTTGATCAGCATATAACAATAGCGACAATTATAAATGTTTCATAAAAACAAACTACTTAATTTTAAAAACGTCATATCATAAAAAATATCTCATCGTATACGAAAATATACAATCTATATTTGTAATTCATATTAAATAATTTCTTACAAATTAAAGTCTAGAAAGTTAGCATAATAATATTATAATATTACTATAATAAATTTATAACCATACTATCTAATATAAACTCCTCAATTTTCAAAATCCCTTTCACCTTCTTCGACAGCCGGTGTTTACACATGGTCAGCTATATGTGACTTTATCACGAGTGAAGAATAGAGCCGGTGTTAAAATGCTTATATTAGATAAGGAGTGTAATGTTACAAATAAAACTACAAATGTGGTTTATAAGGAACTATTTAGTTATTTATGAAATTTTAATTTTCAAGTTTTTTTATTTATCAAATAATTGTAAAACGAAAGTTACTTTGTTGTTTATGAAAAGTATTATGTATATAGTAATTGCAGAACCAATGTTAGTTTGGTTGTACTTATGTTGAAGCAACTTTTTGTTTATAATACGTTATAATAACAACTATATATCATGTTATTGTCTGCACGAGTGTTGTTGTTAAACGTTTTATATATTTCCACCCGTGTCGTACACGGGTCAAAAACCTAGTAGACACATTATAAAAGACCATTCTACATCAATACTTCTTCCATTCTAAATCTTCTTCTATCTCATAGCAAACACACTTATCATAACAATGGCTTTAGGATCAATATTTCTTGTTTTATGTTCATGTTAAATATGTGCACTCATGTTGTCTTTCTAATCTTGACCAACCCTACTGTCTTAGTAGTATATATTTGTGTTTATTTCAAATTATAATAACAAACCGTATATGTTGGTTAGTTTTTTTTAATATTTTAAATCAAATTTACCAAATATACTAATATTTATTTTTATTTGGTTAGACACAAATTTACCAAAGATACTAATAAAACTACAAATGTTGTATATAAAGAGATTTTCTCAAATTTGTAAATTTAAGACTCTAAACTGATTATTGTTTGTAATATGCATTTAATTTCTTTTTCCCTTTAATTTTGTATCTTTATTTCAAATAACAAATTTTAGAAGTTCTTATCAATTGAAAATTCTCGTGTATTACACGGGTTCAAAAGTTAGTTTTATATATATATTATATACTGGCTTATAGCCATGTGAGGCCATTACCGAATAGGCGTCTAAACCACTCATACTAATAAACTTATCATATATTATTATTAGACAGTCGTTGCGTTTGTTCTTTTTTAGTTTACAAATAAGATCAAAAGTTGTAGTACTAACCTTGTTTGCTATGTTGTTGAAAAGGTTATCCAATTTTTTATAAAGTCCCACTTCATGGACTTGCATGGGTTTATTCCATAGAAATTAATTCAATATTGGTCATTTACGTTTGTGTCCGTTTACATTTAGTCATGTATGTGTCTGTTATCGGCACATACATGAACCGATACCTTATGTTTGTGTCCGTTTACATTTAGTCATGTATGTTCGTTTATATTTGTTCAATAATGTTTATTTATGTTTGTTTAGCTTATTAACGAACGAATATAAACGAACGCGAATATGTTCATTTTTTAAACGACGAATATGAACTGAGTTAGGAGTCATGTGGGTTATCTGTATATAAGTTTGCTTTATACAACGCGCATGATATTACAAATCTTTGGTTTTCAAAACATGGATACCTTATGTTTGTGTCCATTTACATTTAGTCGTGTATGTTCGTTTATATTTGTTCAATAATGTTTATTTATGTTTGTTTAGCTTATTAGCGAACGAATATAAACGAACACGAATATGTTCATTTTTTAAACGACGAATATGAACACAAACATTTGTCTGATCAAGTATTTGATTAAAGTTAAATGAACGAACATGAACAATGGCATGTCCGTGTCCGTTTACATGCCTACATTGATAATATAACTAAACAAAAAAGATTGGGGGTTTAGTATTGTTACCTTTAATGGTTTGGACTTATCATGGCGAATGGACAACTATCATTTCTCTATATTGTCTCTCACATGAGTCATTATATCTCTCAAACCATCTTTTATATGGCAACGCCATAGGTAGACCACTAACACAGTATATATACACCATTGACAAGTTATCCAGATTTTATGAATTTCCACCAAATCATACGGGTTGTTTACACTATATAACTCGTATGACATGTCAAAAATGGTAATACATAAGGGTGTTATACGAACATATGTGGTATAACTTTACTAAAACTAGCTAATGTGACATTAGTACGTCACTTTGTTGAGTTAGGAGTCATGTGGGTTATCTATATATAAGTTTGCTTTATACAACGCGCATGATATTACAAATCTTTTGTTTGCAAAAGTCATATACATTGTATGGTCTTATACGATTCGTATAATAGGACACGCGTTTTATAATATAAATAAATTTGAGTTAATAGATGTCATTTTATGGCTTTAAAATCTCACTAATGTTGAAAAAGAGAGAGCAAAGAAACGGTCGGGGATGAGTAAATAGGACCACGAATAATTCATTTGTGTCCATCCAATGAAACCATCTTTGTCTTCTTTTGGCAATAATTGTTAATTGGCATTAATATGCAAACCAACCACACCATAGTATCCTTGCCCGATTCCTCGTACAGTATATTCACGTAGTTATTGATTTTGGTACCAAAATATTTATAACCTTGATGTACTAGACTATTATTAGCATACCTTCCACACAATCACACACAAATACATGACGTTCTTTAAGAAATTGTTTTATATTATAAAATGTGAGAACAGTATAAAACATATGTATGTTGTGCATTAAAGATTAAATGAGACAGTGTTAGTTATTTAGTGTAATTGAGGATTAACTTGTTGATCAGCATATAACAATAGCGACAATTATAAATGTTTCATAAAAACAAACTACTTAATTTTAAAAACGTCATATCATAAAAAATATCTCATCGTATACGAAAATATACAATCTATATTTGTAATTCATATTAAATAATTTCTTACAAATTAAAGTCTAGAAAGTTAGCATAATAATATTATAATATTACTATAATAAATTTATAACCATACTATCTAATATAAACTCCTCAATTTTCAAAATCCCTTTCACCTTCTTCGACAGCCGGTGTTTACACATGGTCAGCTATATGTGACTTTATCACGAGTGAAGAATAGAGCCGGTGTTAAAATGCTTATATTAGATAAGGAGTGTAATGTTACAAATAAAACTACAAATGTGGTTTATAAGGAACTATTTAGTTATTTATGAAATTTTAATTTTCAAGTTTTTTTATTTATCAAATAATTGTAAAACGAAAGTTACTTTGTTGTTTATGAAAAGTATTATGTATATAGTAATTGCAGAACCAATGTTAGTTTGGTTGTACTTATGTTGAAGCAACTTTTTGTTTATAATACGTTATAATAACAACTATATATCATGTTATTGTCTGCACGAGTGTTGTTGTTAAACGTTTTATATATTTCCACCCGTGTCGTACACGGGTCAAAAACCTAGTAGACACATTATAAAAGACCATTCTACATCAATACTTCTTCCATTCTAAATCTTCTTCTATCTCATAGCAAACACACTTATCATAACAATGGCTTTAGGATCAATATTTCTTGTTTTATGTTCATGTTAAATATGTGCACTCATGTTGTCTTTCTAATCTTGACCAACCCTACTGTCTTAGTAGTATATATTTGTGTTTATTTCAAATTATAATAACAAACCGTATATGTTGGTTAGTTTTTTTTAATATTTTAAATCAAATTTACCAAATATACTAATATTTATTTTTATTTGGTTAGACACAAATTTACCAAAGATACTAATAAAACTACAAATGTTGTATATAAAGAGATTTTCTCAAATTTGTAAATTTAAGACTCTAAACTGATTATTGTTTGTAATATGCATTTAATTTCTTTTTCCCTTTAATTTTGTATCTTTATTTCAAATAACAAATTTTAGAAGTTCTTATCAATTGAAAATTCTCGTGTATTACACGGGTTCAAAAGTTAGTTTTATATATATATTATATACTGGCTTATAGCCATGTGAGGCCATTACCGAATAGGCGTCTAAACCACTCATACTAATAAACTTATCATATATTATTATTAGACAGTCGTTGCGTTTGTTCTTTTTTAGTTTACAAATAAGATCAAAAGTTGTAGTACTAACCTTGTTTGCTATGTTGTTGAAAAGGTTATCCAATTTTTTATAAAGTCCCACTTCATGGACTTGCATGGGTTTATTCCATAGAAATTAATTCAATATTGGTCATTTACGTTTGTGTCCGTTTACATTTAGTCATGTATGTGTCTGTTATCGGCACATACATGAACCGATACCTTATGTTTGTGTCCGTTTACATTTAGTCATGTATGTTCATTTATATTTGTTCAATAATGTTTATTTATGTTTGTTTAGCTTATTAACGAACGAATATAAACGAACGCGAATATGTTCATTTTTTAAACGACGAATATGAACTGAGTTAGGAGTCATGTGGGTTATCTGTATATAAGTTTGCTTTATACAACGCGCATGATATTACAAATCTTTGGTTTTCAAAACATGGATACCTTATGTTTGTGTCCATTTACATTTAGTCGTGTATGTTCGTTTATATTTGTTCAATAATGTTTATTTATGTTTGTTTAGCTTATTAGCGAACGAATATAAACGAACACGAATATGTTCATTTTTTAAACGACGAATATGAACACAAACATTTGTCTGATCAAGTATTTGATTAAAGTTAAATGAACGAACATGAACAATGGCATGTCCGTGTCCGTTTACATGCCTACATTGATAATATAACTAAACAAAAAAGATTGGGGGTTTAGTATTGTTACCTTTAATGGTTTGGACTTATCATGGCGAATGGACAACTATCATTTCTCTATATTGTCTCTCACATGAGTCATTATATCTCTCAAACCATCTTTTATATGGCAACGCCATAGGTAGACCACTAACACAGTATATATACACCATTGACAAGTTATCCAGATTTTATGAATTTCCACCAAATCATACGGGTTGTTTACACTATATAACTCGTATGACATGTCAAAAATGGTAATACATAAGGGTGTTATACGAACATATGTGGTATAACTTTACTAAAACTAGCTAATGTGACATTAGTACGTCACTTTGTTGAGTTAGGAGTCATGTGGGTTATCTATATATAAGTTTGCTTTATACAACGCGCATGATATTACAAATCTTTTGTTTGCAAAAGTCATATACATTGTATGGTCTTATACGATTCGTATAATAGGACACGCGTTTTATAATATAAATAAATTTGAGTTAATAGATGTCATTTTATGGCTTTAAAATCTCACTAATGTTGAAAAAGAGAGAGCAAAGAAACGGTCGGGGATGAGTAAATAGGACCACGAATAATTCATTTGTGTCCATCCAATGAAACCATCTTTGTCTTCTTTTGGCAATAATTGTTAATTGGCATTAATATGCAAACCAACCACACCATAGTATCCTTGCCCGATTCCTCGTACAGTATATTCACGTAGTTATTGATTTTGGTACCAAAACATTAATGTTTATATTTATAACCTTGATGTACTAGACTATTATTAGCATACCTTCCACACAATCACACACAAATATATGACGTTCTTTAAGAAATTGTTTTATATTATAAAATGTGAGAACAGTATAAAACATATGTATGTTGTGCATTAAAGATTAAATGAGATAGTGTTAGTTATTTAGTGTAATTGAGGATTAACTTGTTGATCAAATTCATTGTAATTTGAATCTAAATAAGTCGAAAGCGATATGTACATTTATTTGATCTTATTATAATTTATAGTCATATTGGTACTTGCAGGCGAAACCCCTAAGCTATGGGGGTTCTAAGGTGGCAACGCCCCTGGTAGCAACGTCCAATGGGTTGTAGCCCCTCGCAGGGTCTAAGGGACAGAGCCCCTGGCTGGGGTCGAGTTGCTACCTGCCAGGTCCGAGGGGCAGACTCCTAACCCTAATATACTGTATCTTGATCAAACGATTTCTTCTTATGGTTCATCAAAACACATACAAATATACATATTCGTTTCTTGCTCTCAATATGAGTTTTATCCGGTCAAGACATTTGAGAACCACAAATAGTTTTGATCTGAAAGTGTTTCACGGCTCTCAGATATCCAAAATAACCCGTTTTTTGTACAATTTCCCCAACAAATAGAGGGTAGGCAGTCATGTAACCCCAGCATGTGTAACACTTAAAACAAGAGTTACAAGTGTATTATACAGTTTACACAGTTCTCAACATAAAATATCAAACAAAAAGTGTTGCATTATGCGCCAAAAACACATTTGTGGTATTTGATAACACGCATTCGACTGTTTTGATATCGTATTAACAATTGCAACCTTACTTATAATTACTGAAGTACAAAACACACACATGTGATAATTAAGAAGAACAAAAAGTGGGGTGATTCTTTTTACGTGGTTGTGGTATAGGACAACGTTAGTAAAGTACTAAAGTTTTGAAGCATATGGTGTTATTCTAATATAGTCACGTGTGAAGGTCCACAACACACCCTTCCTATCGTAGTTAAATCTGCAATGCATGCCAGGTTGTCCCGACGCGTGTTTATAACCAGAATGAAATGACCGGGAACAGACTACAAAACCAGTAAACAACTTCATTCGAATAGCTCAGTTACCATTTAGACCAGTTGAACTGGCGAACGGGACATGATTTAAAAATTTTTTACTTCTAAAATCCCAAGTTAGTATTTCTCGTATTTTGTTAATACTGCAAATCCACACAAAAAAATAAAGTGGTTCCACAATTTTTTTTAAATTAGGTATATGCTAACTTTTAAATTATTTATGACATCATCCGTTTATTACACCGATCCAACTAGGAGACCAATAAGGTAGACGGTTCGACGAGTAGTTCATTAAAAAAAACATCGAACACCCCATTTTACCTGGCATGTTTTGCTTTTTCTGCCGTCTATTCTGTCTGTCATTTCCATAGATTTGGGAATCTATTATGTATTATTTGTTCATACACGTGTTCATTCTAACAAAATTTGTATACTGTTGTTGCATCATTTGTCCATATACCTCACAAAGTTACAATTTTGTCACATTGTTCAACAAAGGGGGCATGTCCAGCTGTCGACGTTGCTCGATTCACTTTTTGGCATGCGGATATGCATAAAGTGGAAGGATGTGCACGGGTCGGTTTACGTTGATTTTGGATTCAAACCGAACCCAAACTGATATGCATAAAGTGGACCAAGGGTGTGCATGGATGTGTTTGGCTTGGTTTTGGATTCAAACTGAATCAAAACCAAAATGTCAGCTTCAGGAAAGGTCCGGACCGTCTGGTTTCTTTTTTACGTATTAGTTTGGTTTGATAATGCGCTAGTTTTCAGTTTTACATTTACGCTTGAATTGTTCGAAATTTTTACTCAACATAATGAATTTAGATCTAAAACTCTTGGCCTAAAATTTGTTAATCAAATCAAGCCTAAAATTTGGGCCATAAAACCATAATTCAAAATAATAAATGTGGACCCAAACTATAATTAAGCAGTCCCAAACCAATAAATGAGAAAATACCATATATACACAAACACATACCACAAATTAAAAAAAATCAAGTGTATTCACACGATAAATACGTACATATATACACGTATACATAAATATCACACAATAAATAACAAGATCAGGGTGTTGTTTATCTATAGTGAGGTTTCAAGAGCCATATATAATCACACAACAAATAAGAAAAACTCATATACCAAGTAATAAAAGAAACTAATGTGTACCTGTAAAATCTTGAATATGGTTAAGCCTACTAAACCAGACTGAATGCAGAATCATATGAAACATATCATACTTTACAGGCGTACGGTTCCAGTAAAAATGCCGCTGCAACATTTTCACATTATTTTGCATCATACGATATCGCTTCATAGGTATAGCTTCTAGAATATCTTTCAATTTAGGAATATCATTTTCAGCCACAATAACAGAAAAAGCACTCCAATTCAATACTTCATTCAACGGAGGGACGAAATTATCAGCAATAATAACGGGAACGCATTCATAATATACGGCTTCCACTATTCTCGGGCTGTTAACTTCAAAGCCCATTGGGCAGATGCAATATTTGCTGGATTTCATGTGAAGAGAATAGGATTTTGTTTTGTAGGACATGGGCCCAGATATCATCATTTTCTTGTCTGTATTGGCCCAGAGTTTAATGAGGGTCGGGCGGACCCTACCGTGCATTCCTCCTGCAAAGAAAGCGAGTACAGGACGTTGTGAGATTTTTTTACCGCCCATGTTTCTAAGTGGTCTTCTAGGGTTTCCTATGGTGGTTTCCGGTAATGAAACGTCCTTCCTGGCTATGAAAACACCTTCGGAAGTGTCGGCATTGCAGAGGGCTTTTATGGTATTTTTTGTTAGTTCCTCGTGTTCTTTTAATGTGTATGGACCCTGAATAAATGTAAACCAAAATGGGAGAGTGAGACTGATGTAAAGGCAAAACGGTCACTTATTTAGATACTTAGACCACCAAAATATCAAATTTGACCATTTTGCACAGCGCTATACCATAAGGTAAAAAGAAAGAGTTAACCTGGTGAAGGGCAAAAGGGTCATTTATTTAAATACAGTACTTAGACCACCATAATATTAAGTTTGACCAGCCTGCGCTATACCATAAGATAAAAAAAAGAGTTGGAAGGTCATCTTTTAGATACTATTAGACCATCAAAATATACCATTTGGTAAAAAAGAGTTAAACTGGTGTAAGGGAAATATGGTCATTAATTTGGATGCACTACTTAGACCACCAAAATATTAAATTTGACCATTTTGCGCTATACCATAAGGTAAAAAAAAAAACTAAACTGGTGTAAGTGAAAAATGGTCAATTGTTTAGATATACTTAGACCACCAAAAAATTGAAATTTGACCATTTTACGCTATACTATACAATAAGGTTAAAAAAAGAGTTAAACCGGTGTAAGGACAAAATGCTCAAAAAATATTTTGGTGGTGTAAACAATAAACGCTAATGATGTTCCTTTTACTAGAACATGTAAGAGTCATATGCCCATTAAAATGTTTACATATGATTTTTAGTTGTAACTAGCATAATACCCAATCATGGCAAGCAACTAGAAAGTGATCTGAACCACGAGTCTGATTCCAGAAAGGATATTTTGAAGCAATCTTGTTGACATAATCTCTTAGAAAGATTGATAGAGGCTTGATATTATGTGAGTCAGGAACATAAAGAGCACGTTGGAGTTGGCGTGCACTGTATGGTAGATAGAATAGGTGGGCCTTTTGAGGGTCCCGTGTGACAAACTGTTTGCTTGACTCAATAAACTTCATAAACCAACCTTCTGAAGAATAAATTCCTCTGAGATGAGGAGTATGGAAAATAGGTCTCTTTCCATCTTGGTATACATAAACTTTCAATATTAACTCCATCAATTCATAACTCCTGTTAAAAGCGGTCAGTAAATTGGCATGTAATGATTCATGCAGATCAACTTATAAAAAGAAAACCAATTTGTGGTGCATTTATGATTTCTTTACATATATTAAACTTAGTGCACACAAAGAGCTAAATTAACTTTAAGAACTAGAGCAAGAAGTCCTATGTTTTTAAGAAATTATTCACCAACCATTTATATTTCTAGATAAATATTATTATGTTGTGATCATGTGCAATGCAGAATGATTAAACTATACCTATTCCACAGTTTCTTTTCATGAATCTCTATCTGAGAAGCCTATGGTTTTGCTTCAATCTTTATACTTGAAGCATGACTTGCATCATTCCCATTAATTGCCCAAACTGAAACCACACAATGACCAAACATAACTGTTCAGATCCTTAAGCTCCACAAAATAATGTTCACTAATCACTACCACCTTTTCTCTTTTAAGGTTTACTTATACATATGCTAATAAGTAATAACACAAACATCACCACATCAGAAAAAAAAAGCAATAGTTGGTAGGGTAATGATATGTATTAATCCATTCAAGTGATACACTTTTTGAAACAAAAAGCACAATCTGAAGTTTATAAGTCATGACTCATATTGAAGCTCATATGTGTGCATCATTATATATGTGGTGCATACTGGTAGAAGATAATGTAGGAAGAATACAAATCAGTATGATCTTACATGTTCACATCTATAAATGAATTAAACCATGTAATAGTTTTGCAAGGACCTCAAATTTACCTTTCAAAAACGGTTATATTTCTGAATAAAGGAACATATAGATCTGGGTCATGGTAATCAACACCAACTGAGATAGTGTCAAGCTCCTTTTTGGCATACACGAGTGCTTCATATGGTGATAATCCCTTTAAATCTCTCTGCAAATTCAGCTTTTCAAAAAATATAATAATAATAAATTAAGGAAAAAGAACATTTCATTATCATTAGAAGCTTAGGAATCTTACCAGATAGCGTTTACGTCTTCTTTCAGAAGCAGAGGAAAATGATAAAGGTAGTACTGATTTATTAGGTTTATTGTTGTCCACCTGCTTCCTTGTTTCACTAACTTTCACTTTCTCCTGCACAACTGCAACTGACCGAACTAACTGACTAGAAGAATTAGGCATAGCGGTCTCAGGGTCTGTTTTAATAGCCTCATACTGTTTATCTCTGGTCAAAGGAGGAGTGATTTGACTTTTCAAGTTAATATCAAAGTGATTTGTATCAGGGAGAGACGAATCCGGTGTCGTAAGTTGATAAGGAAGTGTTTGTAATTGAAAAAGAGCAAAGGTTATTGTGATAATGGCTCCAATGGGGAGTAGTTTCTTCCAGTCAATTTTGAATATTAAGAAAACGACGATAGAGTGCACTAATTTATTCATCTCCTTCAAAGTCAGCACTTGCTTCTACTGCTAAATGTCACCATAACTACTGAATCCTCTTCGTAAACCCAGTCTTCCTCAGGGAAATCAATAACATAACTTTTGTCTTTAGCATATTCCAACGGCTGACAAGTTGCAATATTTCTGTAAAAACAGATTATCAGTCGTCATGTTTTCACAATATATATAACTTGAAACCAAGATGATATGTCAACTTAAAATAGATCCATCTTTGTTAAGAAGGGAATATATAAATGCATGACTGAGAGAGCAAATTTAAACCATAAGCAGGACAGCGGAAACTGTAAATATAATGTGATATTGCTTATGATAATTTCCTTGATATATTAATCTGATGAATATAACTTCCATGATGATTATAATACTATTAGTAGCTCTAGGCCTGTAAACCAACCAAACGTTCAATGAGCAGTTCGTGAATCGTCTGGCAGGAAGTTCGTTTTATGTTCATTTATGCTGTTTCGTTTAAGTCTGTGTGTTTATGTTCCTTTAACCCCTTTGACTATGCACCTTTATAATTTTTATAATAACTAAACATGTATTGGACTTCAATTGGCGCTCATTTATGATTGTTTATTCATGTTCGTTTATGTTCATGAATTGTTCGTTTAGATTCTTAACGAACGAAAACAAAGTAACAAGCATGTTCATTTTCTTAACAAACGAGCATGAGTAAGAAAATCCGCCCGTTTAATTATCCGTGTTCATGTTCAGTTAAAGCTAAATGAACGAACACGAACATGCTCTCATTCGTGTTCGTTTGGTTCGTTTACTCCACATATTAAGAAACAATATAATGAACTTCTTTCTTAAATTCTTCCCCTAAACACTGGAAAATGCTATACCTAAAGGCAGTGTTGTAAAAATCCCAACCAGGTGCCAATCAATCCTCGATTAATCGCTAGTCCCCAACACACCGATTAACTCGGGGATAATCGGTTAATGATCAAATTCGGCCAAAATCAGGATTAGTTGGACTTATTCGGCTCTTTCTGAGAAGGTTCTGGCCAAAATCAGCGGTTTCCAGTGAGATTCCGTCCAAAATCAGCGGTTTCCAGCGAGATTCAAGTCAATTTCCAGCCAAAATGTGTTTGTGTATATATAAAACTGAAAATTACATATAAAGATGTGTGCGTGCATATATAAAACTAAAAAATTGTGCATCAAAATCCGATCCGATTAATCCCGATTAATCGCTAGTCCCTAGCGACTAACGATTTCTGCAACACCGCCTAAAGGTGTGTAAAATAACCTTATTAATCCAATATTAATATTATTACCAAATAATCCAGCTCTATTAGGTTTTAAATCTGATGACGATGACGATGACGATGTTGATGGGAAAGTTAACGTACAAACTAAAAAAACGTGCTATTTGTGCAAATCAGGTAGTGTAATTATGTAAATACATCGTAGTGTAATTACGCAGCGTAATTACACTACACTATAATTACACTATGTTGTATATATTATTAATATTCTTATCAAATAATCCAGCTCTATTAGGTTTCAAATCTGATAATAATAATAATAATAATAATAATAATAATAATAATAATAATAATAATAATAATGATAATAATATGTTATATTCAGTGAAACAAAGTGAATTCTATAATGTAACTGACATATCATCATAGATCTAGCTTTAATATAAATTCATATGGACCAGGTCTTACTGTTTTGCATCAATTGAGATGAGAATTCATTACAACAGGATATTATGAGTACACTAGTTATGAAATCACATAATACGCTACAGATTAACCAATCATCATATTGTTTAAAACAAATGCGTACAGTCAAATTGAGATGGATATCATCAAACCTCAGTTAAAGTGGAGTCTGAAATCGGTCGGTTATATTAAATCCGGCGAATGAATGAGAGGTGGATTAATGGTTTATTCGTCGGCGTGTTTTATAGGAGTAAATGTTTTCACTTTTCAACACCATCCAGCTCACAACGTCACAGTATAAATTAAGGAATATGGGGAATTTTAACTTACAGTATTATTTATTTATTTATTTATGAATTAACTAATTAATTTTTTATTTTTATTTACAACAACAAAAAAGAGCCAATGAGCGGTAAGCCGGTAATTTTTTCAAAATAGGATAAAATAAATAGGTGAAATTGTTTTTAGGAGAGAGAAATGATGTATTAGGAAAGTAGGAGATTCGTCATTTGAAATGGCGGATCTCCCGGTTGTTGTCCACATCACCAGACAAGATCTGACAGATCCCATGTTTTGTATCTCCTGGTTGTTGTCCACATCACCAGACAAGATCTGACAGATCTCATGTTTTGTCTGAGATCCGCCATTTCAAATGGCGGAACACGAATAAAATATTCGTGTTCCGCCACTTGAAATGGCGGATGTCAGCTTTGGTGATCCGCGAGGTTGACTGGCAGGTCACATATTCCAAAGTAGCCTACCCCTATGTGTGAAAGTGAATATTGGTGGGCATCCGTCATTTCAAATAGCGGATGTGAATAGTGATTTTCACTGATTTGACATTTTACCAGTACCTTTTTCCTTTATATTATTTACTTTCTAGTTTTGCAAAACGAAATTAAAAAATAGAGCAATCTGCTGAACTTTTTTAATACAAAGATTTGAATACAAGATTTTGACTGAACTAAAAAAATACAAGATTTTGGCTGAACTAAAATATTTTTCTTTTTTTCTTTATATTATTTAAAACATGGTGTTTTTTTATTAAAAAATAAAATTTTAATATTAAATTTTGTATTTTTTTAAATAATAATATTTAGAAAACTAATAAATAATAAAAAGACAAAACATATTTTTAAAAAACGTTATTTGTTTAATACACTTTTTTTATTTGTTAAATAAGGTTGTTTAAAAAAGATAAATAATTTAAAGGAAAAAAGTAAGTAATATAAAGGAAAAAGGGACTTGTACAATGTCAGATCAGTCAAAATCACTATTCACATCCGCCATTTGAAATGACGGATGTCATTTTGACATCTGCCATTTCAAATGGCGGATGTCCACCAATATTCACTTTCACACATAGGGGTACGCTACTTTGGAATATGTGATATGCCAGTCAACCTCGCGGATCACCAAAGTTGACATCCGCCGTTTCAAATGGCGGAACACGAATATTTTATTCGTGATCCGCCATTTGAAATGACGGATCTCCTAGTTGTTGTCCACATCACAGATCCCATGTTTTGTCTGAGATCCGCCATTTCAAATGGCGGATCTCCTACTTTCCTAATATATCATTTCTCTCTTCTAAAAACCATTTCACCTATTTATTTTATCCTATTTTGAAAAAAAATTCGGTAATATATATATATATATACTTGGTGTTCCATGTAATCCAAATTCATGTCTTCAGGTTTTTTAGGGGGTGTTTATTACTTGGATCATTGAACTAAACAAGCTTTATCTCATGCACTTTCGTGCCCTCAAACGAGTGTTCGCTGGCGTTGGTCTTAGGTGAAGGTTTTTCCCGGATCAAATATGAGTGTATCCGGATGTTGTGAATTTAGTTGGTAGTCCATTTAAATGATTCATCAACTATTATTAAGAAAAAAAAAATAAAAAAGAAAAACTAATTATACCTTGGGTGCGTTAGAAAGTTGGCTTTCTAGTCTAACGATGTGCGGGTAATGGTTAGAGTTTGGAATATTTATGGTTTTAGGTTCGAAATCTGGCTCGATGGAGTTTTTCCACAATAGTGGGATTGATGTTCCTAGGTTAGTCGAAAGACGGTTGACATCTCGTCTCAGAAGGATTTACTCGGGTTTTGAATTTAGCTCCAACCGTTGTTAAAAAGGCTATATAATTATACACAACATCTCTTGATCTATTGTAATATGGTGGCGTTTATTATGTAATGGATCAACTTATATATGGTGTAAACTTGATACCAATAGATAACACTTATAAGTTTTGTAGAACTTGCTATGCGCTAGTCAGGTAGGTAGTGATAACTTCCAAAAAATGTTATCGGGTATTACCGATCCCAAGTGTTTCGGGTATTCCCATCAGGTTCTGGTTTCATTTTCACCATATCTCCTTTTTGGTACATAAAACGTTTAACTATCACTATCAAACCACCAAAGCGGTCGTTTTCATTTTTGATACTTGTGTTAATCGCGTCATAAATAACACATTAAACACGTTAAGACACGAATTGCCGACACAACTGTAGCAGTCTCCAAGTGAGAACTTCCTAGTAATGTAAAATGACCGTAATACCCTTCAACTAACATCCAAATCACCCTTGTCTAAAAAGTAAATGCGAGTAGTGTTTCAGAGTCTCACAAATTTATCAAATCTACAACAACAATATTTATAATAATAATAATCGATCCTACAGTCAACAACAATCTGAGATCGATCTAGGGTTTTGATTTCAGTGGTATTTATTTATTTGATCATGGCAGCTCCGTTCTTTTCAACGCCGTTTCAGCCGTTTGTTTATCAGGTATTATACCTTACCTAATTTCAGCTCCAACGCTTTGTTTTCATTTTGATTATGATTATTATTTAGCATATACGTGTGTTTACGCATCTGAATAGTATGAATACTGTGATTTTTAGGTCATTAATTGAATAATTGTACTTGATTTGTTGTTATGAAACTGGTGATTTGGTTGTTGATAATGCAAGTTTGAGTGTGAGACTATGAGTAGTAGAATTAACATTGAACTGAGGCCAGGTAGCCATAGGTTTTTCTGGTTCAACTGTATAAGTAGGTGAACTTGAATTCCGAATTAGTTTGCTAAAGGTGAGTTATAGAAAGAAAATTATTAAGGAATTTGAGGGGGCGCGTTTCGTGTCTTAAATAGGTCGACACGTTTAAGACATGTTTAAATTTATGTATAAACAGGTTAAAAACATGCTAACCTTTTAATGACCTGTTTATATTTTCTGTTTTAGAAATAAAAAGGAAACAAATAAAAGTATATGCCCTACTTGGTTTTACACGGCCTTAGCTTTACTGCCTTAGTTCCTTACGACCTTCAACTTTAGTCGATACTTGATAAACAATATCTAAACCTTAGTCGATTAGTACGAGCGCCAATCTTTAACTTCAACAAACAGCCGTCTGCTATTTATCGTGTCCCTAAACAGATCATGTCATGCAACATGTTTCTAAACAAGTTTGTGTTTAGCCCCACAAGTAATCGTGTTGCGTCTTATCGTGTTTTGGCGCCTGGGTTCTTATGCGTGCCTTGGTAGTCTACGCCGCAGTATGGCGACTTTGCGGCGTTTGTATCCGGGCTTTTTTCAGTGGTGGTGTTTTTGTTGTCGGAGTTGGTGGTTTTAAGTCATTTGGAATCGGGTTCTTCGGTTGCCGGAGGTGGTGGTGGTGATGTAGGGTTTTGATTCTCCATTGGTGTCAGTTGTGGTGAGTGTAAGATTTTGAATTGTGTATTCATATTGCTAAGTAGTCTTCTAAGGAGGCTACATCAGTACCTTGTATTATCAAAAGTTGAACTGTACTGAATTAGTTGACAACTTGAATGCTGCCTTCTGATAATTGATTCAGTATTTGGTGTTGGCATGTGGTCTGCGAGTGTGCACATCGGTTTCTTATGTAAACAAGTTTGAATAAATCTTACTTAGAGAGAACCGCAAAAGTAAGGATTTCCCAGTTCATCTTGGTTATTCTCTTTTCTTTTTCTTATTTGAATTTGAATTATCATGAAAAGAGTTTCTATGTTGTGCTAGTTACTGTAACTGTGTTTCCTTAAGGTCGAAGGAGAGAATTTTTTCTTCATGTTATTTCGTGTAACTATATTTCCTTAAGACAGTGCCATCGGAATAATGATAACATTTCTATTATCTATGGCGTGTAGAAGAATTCAATGATGCTATAATCTAGTTTGGTAATGATGCATTAGCAAACCGAAGGTCGTCCTTCTAAAGTCTTTGACTCTTGGCTTCATTGATATGGCGTTTATATGATTATGAAAATGCAAAGGAATTAACTTTTCTTCATGCTATTTCATATTACTAATACATTCCCTTGAGCCCGTAAAGTAAGGGTTGTAAACCATTGGTTAAATATAGAAATGAATCTGAAAGATATGACAGATATGACGTATATATATGTTGTACTAAGATATTAATGTAGGGTGACTGCTTTGAGTGCTTTCTGTTTTTGCTTGTATATATTTTGCACTTGAATATAGTTTCAACATTTGAAACTTCTAGCAAGTATCACCTATACGGCTATACATTATTCATTTATTTTGTTACTTCTTCAATAATTTGACTAATGGTCTTAACTTTGAATAGAGCCAGCAAGAAGATGTAACACCTTTCCAGATTTTTGGTGGTGAGGCTCAGATTGTTCAGGTATTTCTCGTGTAATTACTATCTTTCCAAAGTACTTTTATTTCCACCAGAATAACCCCCCCCCCCTCCCCTACCCTCCCTCTCAAAGTAAAAACCCTTTTATTTTGATTGTCCACACCAGATAATGTTGAAGCCAGAAGAGAAAGTCACTGCAAGGCCAGGTAAATCAGTAATTATATTACTTTGCCTCACAAACTATTTCTGTTTGTACATTTCTGTGTGTGATTCTACAATTTTGTAATATCTGCTTTGTGCTTTACTGTATGATTATGGTAGTTTTTTTAACCAGCTAAATCTTCCACTATGTGTTAATTTGTGACACAATATTCGACTAAAAACTTTACTATTGTGTAAATTCTTTGCAGGTTGCATGTGCTACATGTCGGGGTCCACCCAAATGGAAAACGTTTATGCCCCAGAAAATGAGGCGGGAATGTGGCAGTGGCTTTTTGGCAAGAATGTAACTAGCACACTTTTTCTAAATACCAGTTCTACTGATGGATTTGTTGGCATTGCTGCACCTTCTCTAGCAAGGATTCTACCGGTTTGTATTATTCTTTTGTTAGTTAATTAAGTTGGTATGTTGCGTACTTAAATTTTACCTTAAATGCTACAGATTGACTTAGCCAAGTTTGGTGGTGAAATTTTGTGTCAGGTATTTAATTCATCACTTTTTGTCCTTTACATATTTTATTTCTCTATATGACTCTTTTGATACTATATTGTAGCCAGATGCATTCCTTTGCTCCATGGGTGATGTGAAGGTCAGCAATACTTTTGATCAACGAGCCCGTAATGTTATACCCGGAATAGAGGTAACATCTTGATTTTGTTCCCCTGAGCAACGTTTTGCCAGACAAGTGATGATAATCCAAATGGTGTTTGTAGGGTTTCTTGAGACAAAAGCTATCTGGCCAAGGCTTGGCATTCATAATCGGGGGTGGATCCGGTATACTCTTTATAACTTACTGTTTTGGTCTTTTTGAAATATTGCTTAATTTGACCTTTTTAATTTTCTTCTTTTTCTTTAGTGGTGCAGAAAAATCTTGAGGTGGGTGAGACACTTTCGGTCGACATGTCTAGCATTATTGCCGTGCCATCTACAGTTAATGTGCAAGTAAAATATAACGGTCCAATGAGAAGAGTGGTCTTTGGGGTAACATTCTTTCTTATTATATAGTGTCATGATAAATTACTTTTACTTAAATTTTATTGCTTTCTAAAATTGTTAGTTAATACTGCCATACTGGTCTTGTTATAGGGGGAGAATCTAGTAACCGCAATGTTAACGGGACCCGGCATCGTCTTTATTCAGAGCATGCCATTCCCTCGGTTTTCTCAGCGCATCGCTAGGTAACTCCTATATTCTATCAGATGCAAAATTATAATTTAAATAAAAGGAATTAGCTCATTATTGTAGTAAGTTAGTGTCAGTAATTATGTTTAACACTTGAAAGAAGTAGTCGAGTTTTTCTAACCTTTAACAGTGAACTCAAAACTGAATTTTTCGTTTTACAGGGCTGTGACATCACCAAACATGAGAGATAACCCGAAGTTGTTCATGCAGATAGCCATATTCTTCTTTCTCGCTTACGTTGTGGTTGTTTCGTCTTTAATCTTGACAGACATATGATTCTTTTAGTTTTCTATCTTTTGTTAAGTTCAAGTTTTACAACCCGACCAGGGCCTAGTCAACTGAGCTGGTGAAAGACCTATGTAGCGCCAAAAACCGGGTTAAGGTAAGGTATAAAAAACTTAGTTTCAAAACATGTTCGGTTCTTTGATTCTCGAAACAGTGAACAAAGACTCATTTAACAAAGCTGACCCGAGACATTGTACAATTTATCAGTATTCCATCTACTTTTTATTTGTTTGTTTGATACTAAGCTCGTGTGAATCAATCTTTTCTAGTCATTGTATGTAGAAGAGTATCATGCCATGAACACATAATTGAAGATATATTCATCGATAAATACTCGTATAATATTTAAAGTTGTGATTTATAAATTGCACACAATACGATTAAGAACAAATCAAGATTTAATCATAATTCAGAGAGAAACCTAAGTATCAATAGATGAATGGAATTATGAAAAAGTGTAGTTCTAGATGGTGAAATTCGACCTTTATTTGCTTATGTTATCATATAATTCAATTTTGATGCCTTAATCATGGCTCAATACTGTATGTAATAATGTAAAGATCTTGTTGTTCGTTTGCGTTCTATCAGCAAAAAAGAAATTTCGGATAACATAACTAGAATTGCTTGGAATGATAACCCATTTTTTAATAGCAAATAGTAGAATGTTTGCAACAAATGTTGATTTTTGCTAAACGCAGTACATAAATATAATAAGTTTGTTTCTTTTGTTAGCATGGGTGATAGTTATTGCTTTGGATTTTTATGGCTTTAATGCTTTGGATATTTAAGGCTTCAGGTTTGAAATCTGACTGAAAGAGTTCTGTCACAATAATCAATGATGGGTGTTCTTGATGGTATTCCTGGGTGCGTCAGACCGGGAGTGTCAAAATTCTTATCGACGGTTGACATTCGTATCAGGATAACTAACTTGGGTAATTTCAAACAATGTTTTAAAATCGGGTGTTTTACTCACATTGAGTTGGGCTAAAAAATGGTAAAACCGGTTGAATATGGTTGTACCTGAAGGTTCAACTAGGTTGAATAGTTTTATATTTTAAATTTCATATAAATGCTTTTTCAACTTAAAAAATAACCCAAACATACAATATTTCATAATAAAAAATAATCCAAAATCTAATTCATAATTGAAAAAATAATATAAAAACACTTGATTTTCAAACAAAGGTTTTATCTTTAGGATAACATTATTATAAATGCAATGGGTTTGCGACATTGTTTACTGGTTTACTTGTTTCAATTTTATCTACTAGGTTAAAGGTCATTTTTAAAAACATGGGCCGCAAAACGTTTCAAAAATCTATCGGGCATAAACCGGTTTGCCGGTTTAAACCGGTATTTTTAAACAAAACCGACGGTATAATGCTCTAGCAAACCGTTCAAATATACCTGGCTTTAAATACCAGTTGCTTGTTTGAAATCCAGTATAACCGGTTCAATCGGCAATATGAATTGATTTTTAAAATACTTGTTTCAAACGTTGTTAAAAAAATTAAAGAAATTTAGTTTAAAATAAGTTTTATAACAATAAAACAAAATAAAATATACAAGTACATCATAAATAGGGGTTAGAAATGAGATTTATCCGTACCGGTATCGAAAAACCTATACCAAAAATTAGTAAAATTGAGTACCAAGTACCGTACCGAATTTTATGATACGGGTACGTGTATAGGCACATACATTTTAGTATGGTACCAATTTGCTACCACTTTGGTTTCTTTTTTTTTTTCTTCAAATCTTCACTGAACTTGGTATTAGTATTGATACGAGTAACAAAATCCAGGCACTCAGTACACAACAGATACCAAGTTGGCTAAACTAGTACGGGTACGGTACCGACATTCAATAAACCGTAACACCAAAACCAATAAACCCATAATATCAAACGGGTACCGAGTATCAAAATCCTCGTATCCAAACAGGTACCAAGTTCCAAAAGACTCGCTTGAAAATGCTCACAGGTGAGACGTTCCTACATATTCCAAACATGCACCGAGTATCGAAACACCCGTATTCGTATCATAACCGTACCTTAAGTACCAAATACCCAGTATACAACAAATAGTGTACGCGTAAAAGTACATTGTGGAAGAGTCTAGGGAACTAAAGTGTAAACATGGTTACTATTTAAGGACCAAAACCTCTTTATTTCAAAAGTCGGCAACTCTCACGCGTATTGCATTATCATCATCCCGGCGATTTTACCCTAATTTCTTCCAATCGAAGCTCTCAATCCTTCAAATTACCTTCAACAATCCAAACAAGTCTCCAATCGGTGACTCGTAGAAGGCGATTCGCAACGTCAATCGCTATAAAACGAGTTCAATTTCGTGTTTTGACGAACATCCTTGCAGTTTACTCTATACTCGCGAAAATTGGGCGAAATCAGACGATTTGAAATCAGATCTTACAAGTTGGAAGCAGATCTATTGTGATTACATCATTACGGCGATTTTGCCTTAATATTTTGCTCTAATTTTTCATCGAAGCTCGTAATCGTTGAAATTAATTGAAATAATATCAACGAATCTTCAATTGGGACTTATTGAAGGCGATTTATAACATTAATCGACGAATATTCGCGAAAACTGTACGGAAACTTACGATTTGAAACCAGATCTAAGAAATTGGAAGCTGATTTGTTGCTGTGTGTGAAGAATCAAGTGCAGGAGGACGAATTGAAGAGTCTACGTGGCATCGGAGGTTATAATTTGTGAAATCGTTCAGATTTTCGTTAATATCGGAAACTAGGGTTTCTGAGAAGCTGTTTGATTGCAATAATTCGATGAATTGAAGAATCTACGTGGAATTGGAGGTTCTATTTCGTGATATTCGTTGTATCGGATCGAAAAACCGAAAAACCGACGAATTGAAGATTGATTGAAGCTATTTGCAGACGTGCAGTGGAAAAACAGAAAAAAAAATAGTTTGATTTTGTACTGTTATTAATATTATTATTGTGTTTGGGAGTTCAATTGAGGCGTTTGATATTTTTGGTTTATATTAACACGCCTAAATTGATACTAGTGGTATTGCATTTTGTGGTTGTTACTGATAAGATTTTTTGGAGGAAAAAGAAAAAAGAATTTTTTGATATTAATTATGGCAGTATATTACAAGTTTAAAAGTGCAAAAGATTATGACTCGATTCCGATTGATGGACATTTTATAACCGTTGCCTCTTTGAAAGAAAAAATATATGAATCAAAGCAGTTGGGCAGGGGCACTGATTATGATCTTGTCGTCACCAACGCCCAGACGAACGAAGGTGTGTTTGTTTTAAGTTACGGGCTTTGTCGATTTTCTGTTCTTGGGTTTCATTAACAGTTTATTGAGAAATTTACATTGAATTTTAATTTAAGTGGCTTTTAAAGGGTTTCATCAAGATATTTTTTTATAAATTTTGTTAATAATATGCATTTTTAAGTACCTTATTGGTGGTTAAGTAGGTTGGTCCAAGTTAGAAGAAGTAAACTGCAGATTTTAAGATTAAGTGTTGGTTAATTGGCGTTTATTTTTAGCTGCATTGATGAACATATTAGTTATAAGGAGTGGACAAGATTTGCTAAATGATAATCTGTAATTTTAATATTTAGTTTGGATTGGATGTAGTGGATTCACATTAATCCATGTAAAGGGTGTTAATTTAGGTAATTTATGATATAAAGTGTGCAGATATGAGATGTCATATTGGGTGAAATTTGATATGATGGTGTAGTGTGAAATGGATCTATAATCAATTTATGGTGTTTCACAAAAGTGTTATTTTTTGCAATTTCAGAATATCTTGATGAAGACATGTTGATACCAAAAAATACTTCTGTTTTAATCCGTCGAATTCCTGGACAGCCTCGAAAGCCTATAGTTGCAGCACCAATTACTGAACCTGCCGAGTATAGTTTCAAAACCTTTTAATTTAAATTAATAATTAGTTAATATTTTGGTTACGTGGATTGGATTTGGATATATCTTATTTGCTGGTGGCTTAGGCTTGAGTGATTGGCTTCAACCACTTCTTTTGGTCACGCGAACCAAACCATGGTTTATCAACCCTGCACATGGTTAAGGGTCATGTTATGTGACTCAAGTTTAAGAACATTGGTTGAATTATCGTTTGTGATTTAAAATGCAGGACAAAAACGGTTAATGAGACAGAGAGTGCACAACAGGCAAAGAGTAACTTTTCAGGGGCTGGTTTTTCTGTTACTAACTATGTAAGTTTCGATTAGCTGTAACATTCTAGGAACTTGATCACTTATTCAGATTTTATACTACAGATTAAGCACATGATGATAACCCATCATTTTTTTTTTGGATTTTGTAGCTTGATGGTTCAGAATATGATGAATTTGGAAATGATTTGTATGAAATTCCGGAGGTTGTTCCGGTTATGTCGAACAATCAAGTTCAGGAAGCTCCTGCTCCTAGTAAAGCTGACGAGGATAGCAAGATTCAAGCTTTGATTGACACACCAGCATTGGACTGGCAACAGTGAGATTTCTTTGTGTTTTAGCTTCTTTTATTTGATGATTCAATTTTATGAAGTGGGACTAATCTTGAGTTGTTGACATGTAGGCAAAATTTTGATGCCTTTGGTGCTGGTAGAGGCTTTGGGCGTGGAATGGCTGGTCGAATGGGGGCTCGTGGTTTCGGTATTATTGTTTAAATTTTAAAGCAATTTAACATTTTTTATTATTTATATTCATATTTATTTGGTAACTGATATATATTTCTTAACTTGTCAGGTCGGGGTGGTGGTTTTGAGCGAAAAACACCACCACCAGGTTATGTATGCCACAGATGCAAAACACCAGGTAGATTGATCAATTATATTGAGCGATTTTAAATATTGGAAAGGAGCTTTTTATTAATGTCTGAAATGAAATAATTCTTATTTCACAGGTCATTTCATTCAGCATTGCCCTACAAACGGTGACCCTAATTTTGACATCAAGAGAGTGAAACCTCCAACTGGCATTCCAAAATCTATGTTAATGGCTACACCAGACGGTTCATATGCATTACCCAGTGGTGCAGTGGCGGTTTTGAAACCAAATGAGTATGTTGTTTGTTTTTGTTTTTTCCTCATGTTTTGCAAACTGTATATGCATAAGCCAATTATGTTTTTATATATTATAAATATTATTGTAATAGGGCTGCTTTTGAGAAGGAGATTGAAGGTATGCCTTCTACCCGTACAGTTGGTGATCTCCCGCCAGAGCTTCACTGCCCTTTATGCAAGGAAGTTATGAAAGATGCTGTTTTAACAAGTAAATGTTGTTTCAAAAGTTTTTGTGACAAATGTGAGTTTTTGGTTCTTATATTTTCTGTTTTTACACTTAATTCTGTATTTTCTTTAATCATGATGAAGCTTTAATCTTTATTAGGTATACGCGATCACATTATCGATAAATCAGTCTGTGTGTGTGGTGCAACAAATGTGCTAGCGGATGATCTTTTACCCAACAAGACACTACGTGATACGATAAATCGAATACTGGAGTCAAATAACAGCAGTGCTGACAATGGTGGCAGTGCTTATCATGTTCAAGGTATATAGTTATAACCAAATTATTATTCTAATAAATTACAAATAGTTACCAAATATTTATTTACTTATTTTATTCTTTCAGATATGGAATCTGCTAGATGTGCACCACCACCACCACCACAACAACAACCTAAGGTTCCATCCCCATCACCGTCCGCAACCTCCAAAGGGGAGCAACCGCCACCACAAAACGCGGATGATACGAAGGTACAACCGGGCCCCACTGAAGATAATGTGGCTCCTGTGGTTCAGGCTGTTCAGCAGACAACAGGAAAAGTCAATAAAGCCCCTGATGTTTCTGAAGCTACATACGAGTCTAAAAGTATGATGGAGCCAGCAGCGTCACAGGGTAGTGGTCGACCTGTTGATGATGAAGTGCAGCAGAAACAAGTGCCTACTGAAGCAAAAAAGAAGAAAAAGAAGAAAGTTAACAACATGCCTATGAGTGGTAAGAGTTCTGATTATACCTACTAATAATAATGGTTTTATAATGATCTATTATAAATAAAGATTGAATGAGTAACATTAATCTTTTGCGATTATTATTGCAGCAGCAGAGATGCAGTGGAGGGCCTCACAGGAGTTTGGTGGTCCTATGAACTATATGATGCCTCAAGGTCCTAACCCTTACAATCCTTATTGGAACGGGATGCAGCCCGGTATGGACCCATTTATGGGCCCGTATGGTGGTGGCATGCCGTACATGGGTGGTTACGTGCCTGGGCCAATGGATGTTCCTTTTGGAGGCATGTTTCCCCAAGATCCATTTGGTGTACCAATGAATCCAATGATGCCTCCTTTTATTCCACCTCAAAGGTATTTATTTATTTTTGGTCTGATTAAATCATTTTGTTCTTGTGACATAGCTGGAGTATCTAATTTTCATAAAATATGTTGTAACAGGGATCTTGCAGAGTTGGGAATGGGCATGAATGGCGGTGGCCCCCCCATGAGTCGAGAGGAGTTTGAAGCCCGGAGAGCCGAGTTGAAGCGGAAGCGGGATTTTGAGAAACGTGGTGGAACTGGAAGGTAATTTCATTTAATTGCATGATTTAAGTAGAATAATATTAGAAAATAAATTTAGCTTCTATTAATTCTACTCGCCGCAGCAGCAGAGAAATGCCAAAAGACAGGGAGTTCAACCGAGAGGCGCGCCACAAGGAGGATGGTCCTCCGATGAAGTCGAAAACTGTATGCAGCTATTTTAATATATTATTGAGTATTGACTACTATTTATTTATTTGAACTTTCTACAACTGATAATATGTTTCTGTTTTTTTGTTGATTTTCAGAGACCATTACCCCCACCGAGCAGTGACGGTCACCATCACAAAACCGAGAGACCATCACCGCCTGATCGCCGCCGTTCCCGGGAAGTCGGTCTTGAAGTTCCCTCACACCCGTCCTCAAAGAGGAAATCTTCTAGTGATCGTTATGATTATGACGACTACGAAGACCGTCACCACCACCACCACTCGTCACACAAGAGTCACCGTCGATCGGAATCGTCATCCACTAGAAGATCGTCCCAAGCACCACCAAGCTCAGATTTCAAACCGATTGCAGCATCAGCTTCTGCAACCGCCGCCGCCAGTGACGGGAAACACAAGCCGAGTGTCTTCTCTCGCATCAGCTTCCCTGAGGAAGAAGCCGCCGCTGCAGCTTCCAAGAAACGTAAGGTCACATCAAGTTCATCGGAGGCGGCTGCAGGCGGGTCTGTGGCAGTGTCCAGGAAGAGCAGCTCAAAGACTACCTCTGCCGCCAGCGCAGATTACGAGTCTAGTGATGATGATAGGCATTTCAAGAGGCGGCCTTCGAGATATGAGTCGTCTCCAGTTCGGGACCGTGAGCACTACAGATAGCCGAGATCAAGAACATATTTTGAAATGTGTTTGTTTTTACTTTGGATGTATCACAGTAATTTTACTTGATGGACTAAGTAAAATTATGTACTTTTGCTGTTTGGGTTTTGTTAATGTGATTTTTCTTTTTGTTTGATGAAATATGCATTTTGAAGAAATAAAAAGGTGGTGTTCATCATGTAAGCTTGTTTATAGTTATGTTTTCTATTTTATCTTTAAAAATAATATAACAAATTTTGAAAAAAAAAGTAAATTACTTAATCAAATAAATGAAAATAAATAGTTTCCCTGTAGTATGGTTGACTTTTGGTCAACGAGCAAAAAGTCAATTGTGTAATGTTGACCCACTCTCCTACTTCATTGTGTTTGGTGTCCCTTCATTGCCAGTTGTGCAAATACTATTAGGCGGGTTGTTATGGGCTTGAAATGGGGCTTCAAAAGCTGATGTGCCATGGCTTTAAAGTCCTACATACCGTGCCAGAGTGATGAGGGAGATGCTTCAACATGTTAGCAAGCGGCGAGGGGCTATTTTCAACACATGGTGGGATCCAAATGCTCTATGGGTGAGGTTTTCAAGTGATAAAAAGGAGTTTTAAACCACAACATGATATTAAAGGGTTAGACTTGAATGTGACGCGATATTTTAATTTGGACTTTAAAGCCCTCCAAACAACCAACCTTTAGTATAGGTTAGACGCCATATTGTATGTCTCGTATTTTGTTCCATTGACGTGTAAATGTTTTTTTTCCAGGTGGTTTGATTAAAATAAGTATAATGGTTTCAATCCAATTTTTTTTCGAATCACATATATTGACCAAAGCAATGGATGACGTTAATCAACTGTAGGCAAGAAAATATTAGATTGAAGCCCCTATATTGATCAGAACTAAACTTGTATCTAACTCAAAATATTAATAGCGTTCATGTTGTCTTTGTTATTCCTTTTGTTTTGTTTGCAAATAGATATATTGTAAATATATTACTAATAATAACCAATAGGGTTTGATAATTACTTTATGTAATTACATAATTACTCTATAATTATTTTACTTGATTCTCACAATTAACACGCTAATTTTATTTGTACGTTAACTTTTTCCATAACCAATAAGATACTATATTATTATTATTTGAAGCCAATAATAACTAATGATAAAAATTAATAAAACGTTTACAAGTCGAGTACTTGATTATATGAACACCTCTTATCATTAAGATTTTAAAGTTGCAAACACGACATTTGTTTAAAGGAAGAAAAATAAGAGAAAAAAAGAAGAAAAAGTACAAGTTTAATATTATGAGGGTTTGGTGTAAATAATTCACCCACCCTCAAGATTTTAAATGGTCCTCAAACAATGAGGATGTTCATCAATGAAAGCATGACACACAAATTGAAAACAAAGTGAAACAAGGAGGAGATTCTTAAGCATAATCTTCAGCGGCTGGAAGTGCCTCGTATGATCCAATGAAAACATCACCGTAGATGAGCCCGGCTAGCCCACCACCGATCAACGGACCAACCCAGTAAATCCAGTTTTGAGAGAAGTCTCCAGCAACAACAGCAGGTCCAAATGATCGAGCTGGGTTCATTGATCCACCGCTAAAAGGTCCAGCGGCCAAAATGTTGGCTCCAACAATGAACCCGATTGCGATTGGTGCAATGGTTCCGAGTGAGCCTTTTTTAGGATCAGCTGCGGTGGCATAAACTGTGTAGACTAGAGCAAAAGTAATAATGATCTCAAAAACGACTCCTTGAACACCATTCATGCCATCTGCAACTCCGTGTGTTGGGACAGCCTGTCAAATACCAAATATATAAGCACACATCTAAACTCAAGATTAGGTGTTGGTTTATCATACATATTTAAATGCGAAGTGGGTTAAACTTAAACTAGAATATTCTACAAGTGTAAACAACTTACCAAGCCACCGGTAACGAATTGAAGAAGAAAGCATGCAACGATGGAACCAAGACACTGGGCGATCCAGTAAAATAGGCCTGTTATGATGGTAATGTTACCACCAATCGCCAATCCGAAGGTGACAGCTGGATTCAAATGACCACCTGAGATGTTTGCTGCCATTGATACCCCAACAAATAATGCAAGAGCATGGGCTATGGCTATCGCGACTAATCCTGCTGGGTCCAGTGCTGCATCTGATGTAAGTTTGCCTGAAAATTTTAAAGGTTACTTTGTATTGAATATGTAGTAAAACTTGTTATTGTAAGCATACATTCTTAAGTTCTTATTTATGGTATAAGAAAATTGCAAGTGTATTATATTTTTTAGAACAACGATACGTGCTTTATAATTTTATACGCTCTAAATACCCGCAAGGTGCTTAGGGTGTGAAAGAGAAGGTTAGGGGTTAAAACCCTGTAATGTACGACTGTTTAGTCGTTTAAAAAAATACCCGCAATGAAATTTGAACTCTCACACTTGGTTGAGTGGAATCACCAACGCCATTGGACAAAAGTTCTCTTGACAAGTATATTATAATTGGTATCATAATATAAATCATTTTCACATTTAACAGTAAATAAAAAATTTATTTAGACATGCGCACTAAATCCACTACATACTAGGTATTAAACCGAGACAATATGCAAATATGTCAAGCTCAATTCAGAACCACCTAGTCTAGTGTCAAACATAGTAGGTATATAAACACGAAACACTTATATTTAATTTAAGTCACTTATAACGACCTTTTCAGATTTTCAAGTATGTATTAAATGCTTGTGTAACATAAGCTTTGAGCCATAAGCTTTCGTAATAAAAGAATTAAAATACATGTTTAAAGCATAAACCAACATACCATAAGCAATAGCTGATCCAACACCAGCAAATACAAAAAGAAGTGTAGCTATAAATTCAGCTAAATAAGTCTTGAGTGAACCAGCACTCAAAGAGTCACCGATGGTTCCGAAAGCCAACTTCACCATTTTTAGGATTAGAAATAGATCACTAGAAGTGAGAATATGATGTGGTTGACTTGCTATATTTGTGATTTGCAAATGGGTTCATCAAGCTTAATTTATAGTGCATGATTTCATAATTTTAAAATAACTCAATTATTTACTTGTTTAAGTGAGGTGGATATAACATATTAATACATGTGGCCATGATGTATAGAGTTTGTGCTGGCACCGACCATGGGGCCAAGATGGATAGTTTCTGACCGTTGATTGGAGCCGCCTCACCGGCCTTAATTTGTATATATTACATGTTATAACTCATCTATAAATCACAATTACAAAAGTGCAAAATAATGCTATTAAAAAACTTTCAATGCCAACTTTTTTTGGACGCTAAGTCCTTATCATAACATCATGGTTCTGGTGATTTGATTTTGGTCCACAAATTTTGTTTATTTGTTTTTATTGAGAACCGAAAGTTGGAGGGAAAATGCAAAAACCATGAAATAAGAAACTTTAATAATATTTGAGTTTAATATATAGTTTAGAGCATCTCAACTCGTCCAATTCTCATATCTATAATTACACTAGGAACAGCATAACTCTCTCCTCTACTAATAGCCAACATCAACAAATATAAAAAATAATAGAGACAAACAAAGTTTTCCCAAATTTACAAAAGTCATTATATTTTATTTCTCTGTAATTTGCACTCATAACACTCACAACTCAATCCTATAATTTGCAAAATTCCTTCATATAATATTAGAGAATGGATTAGGAATGCTTAAGTATGTAATAATTAGTACATAATTTTAAAGGAGGGATTGAGAATGCTTTTAAAGATGTGATGATTAGTACGTTTTCCTTTAGTATAGCTTAAAGGGGTTTGTATATAAAACTTTATGTATAGTTAGTTCATTTCATTTTAGTACATCATTAATCATTAAATATATTAAAGCATAGTTTTATTTTGAATCTCTTTTAAATATGTATACCAATTAGTAGTAGGGGTGAGTTATTGTACAATAATGACTTATTGTACATTACGTACGTGACCTTCTAGAGCTTTAGATTACAAAACACGCGATGATGGTTTCGTAAATAACCAAAAATTTGTTTCGTGATCAAATCCATCGATTACAAACCGAGTCTAATCCAATCTTAAAACTACAAGCTCTACCAATTTCTGAGACCTTAATAAGAGCTTAAAGTATGAAATCTCAAAAGTCAAAACCAAAATCAAAATAGAACGTCGTTGAACATCAAGAATTTTCAAATTGATCAAAAAAATGATGATTTAATCAATTGAATTGACGTGTATGAGGCTTTAGAATCATCAATTGATTATGAAATTGTAGAATAATACACTCTGTTGAGCTCTGAATATTGTTCAGAATATTAAGTTTACACGCTTAGAACAGAACTCATGTACATTTAGACACTCAGAACAAAATAAAACAATAGGCATTTAAATGTTCTAAACAAAACTGAAGACACTCATGTACATTTAAACGTTCTGACCAAAACGAGCACACTTTAAACGTTCAGCCAAACTGTAAGACACTCAGAACAAAATTGACCAAAATAAATTACACACTTAAAACGTTCAAAACTAAAATCTAAGACATTCAAAGCAACACTTTAAGCATTCATAACAAAAACTTTAAACACCCAGCACAAAAACTTTAAACGTTCACAAGCTCATATATGAAATTAAGCTTTCTATAATATGAAATTAAACACTGAAATCACTTCATATAATCTCATAATCATCAAATATCATCAATCGATCATCGATTATATGAACAAATCTAGAAAATATTTACTATAAATTGAAATCAATTTTTCAATTTAATTGAAGTGGAATTTACAACGGCATCGGTGACACTGGTTGAATGGCCGTAACGGTTGAAAGATTTATAATATTGTCATCACGTGTTTTCTGAAATCAAGGGTGTTGGTAGTCGTATACGTAAAGTATGATAAGAGATTATTGTATTGGATATTTGTTTAATATAGTTTTGAAATATGTGTATTTAGAATAAAATTATTTTAAATATAACCTCTTTTTTTTTGGAATACTTGAATATGTATGAATTTCTTTCTAAAAACATGTATAACACGATAAGCAGATTAAGTTTATTGTTATTAATAATGGCGTTTGAATCATTCTAAGTTTTAAAGATAAAGATGAAATATTCTCTAGTTATATTTCGGAAAATTTAATACTTGATTCAATTAAACTGTTATAGAAGTAAATAAATTTTGGAATAGTTACATGGATAATCCTAGCTTATGGTTTGACTCGAATTATGGGTTCCGCCCTTGTGGTTTAAAATCCGCAACCACGTATTTTGCTTTCAAAAATGGTCCAAATTAAAGTAAGTAAAGGAGATAAATAAACATGAACTAGTAACATGCATCACCCAATGATAAATACAATATGCCGTACACAAATTCAATCACCAAGTACATAAGAGCCATAGCAATTTGACTGCTGAGGTCAAACTTGGCATTTTTTAGGTACAACATAACATGTATAATCTATCAAGTATCAGCTTTGTATAAGTATGAATATGTATAATTCCATTCCAACTTATCCAGCATACATGGTCTCTTTTTAGCCTCATGAGACGAAAAGACGAATTAGTGTTATGCGTGCATGGATGGAATCTAAAACCTGACCATTCTGATCAAAACTAAAGCAGTGATAAGTAATACAAGTTTTTAGCAAAGTTGAACCCTCCTCGTTTTACCCGGGCTTGGGACCGGCTGAGTTTCAACACGAAACCCTTGCAGAGTTAAAACTTGTATTATAAATATAAAAAAACAAAACAACAATCAAAGCATATGCAACAAAACACAGCAAACACATGAAACCCAAGCAGAACTAAAACTGTTTATGATGTAGTGAAAGGCTAAGAAATTTGATAAAAAAAGTAAATAAATCAAAAATCAAAATTATGTAATGTTATCGTTATGTGAAAATGAATCAAGGTTTTTACCACCCGAATCTAAAAATTAGAAAATGTCTATAAAAAATCATAGATAAAACTATTAGAAAGCTTAATGGTATGGACACCACAAAAAGTGAGAACAATGACAAGTCATTTTAGCAAAAGCGAGTAAGAAAATTAGAAATTAAAAATAAATAAAATAATGAGAAGAAAATAGCAATGACAATGATCCAACCATGTTCAGTCAGCCAGTGATGGGCCAAAATAATATATTCTTTAGGCATCCCATCAAAGACAGTTATTAAAAACCTCTGATAATAAAAGAACTTGCAAAGATAAGCAAAACTCATCAAACCTATAAGGCAGGCAAAACTGAATCATAAACAACCCACCAAAAAAAGCAAGATATAACCAGATTGAACAAATGAACTGCATGTATTTACCAATGAACCAAATGCTTCCACAATCAAATCAGATATAAGACGGTAACTAAGGTAAACTAAAACCAAATTTGAGATCAGATAGAACCCAAGGGAAAGCAAAGATCATATACTACACAACCTACCACCAAAACAAAGAACATAACACTTCCTCATACACAACATTAGAAGATATAATATATAATAACATAACAGAAGAAATAATCTACAATTGTTGAGGACTCGGTCAGCATGTACAGTTAGAACCTAACTCCTAAGCATGAAAATGAACCAGCAACCCGCAAAATGAAGCCTTAAAATCCAAAGTTTGTAGAATATTACCCATTGAAAAATGCTGTGAGTATCATCCAAGTGAAAGCAAAACCATAAACCTAGCAGACGTCTGTAAACATAGTGACGAATAACAACAAAAACACAGAAGTGCAATACCCTGATTGCAGTTCTCGTACGGCTGGCAGAACTGGAAGCAGATAAACGGCAGTCAGAACTTGCAAAAACTCCAAAAGTTCCCCACTAGCCAGAAAACATGATCCAATCTCGCATTGCCTAACCTACAAATTAGACAGCACCTACAAGATCCACAACTTGCAAAAAAACCATGTGTAGGGAATCCAACAAGTGAGAAGAAATCATACAAAACTGTCCAAGCCAAGCACCAATCTACAGAAACAGGTCATGCAATTTTGTACCACCTAAGCCACCAAGTATGTGAAAACAAAAAAGAATAAACTGGAACTATGGTTTAGATAGCATTCAATCTAATGTACAACAGACAAGTCCAGGTAGAAGATACGACAAGAAAACCTGGAATCTACTGTCGTCATGCGATGAACAGCTCAGATGCATGATAATACCTAAACATATTTGCTCACACTTTCTTCCTAAAATCCCAATAAATCATTGAATCTGAAAACCGACAAGTATGTTATATAGATCTGGTCCAGCAACCATCCAAAATTATCAATCATAGACACAGCAAACAGGTTCAATAATCAAACACATCATTCGACGCCTTCGACTCCAAATCACCAAATGCATCATATGTTACGAGAAAAAGAACCTGGTGTATGAAGATCAGCTGCGACATCTTTAAAATCAGATTATCAGCCCATCTATAAAATATAGAATTCAGAAGATACCAGTAGCTATAAGCTATACAGCATCCTCGATAACCAACACACCACTTGAGCTTTTTATCATCTGTCAACAACAAAATCAAGATGACCCGTTTCCATGCGAGCATCAAAAAAGGTAAGCAGACTCCAAGCTTAATAATAATATACATCTTTATGATAATCCCAAAGGCCCCCCTAGCCAAACTTCACCCACCAAACTAACCTCAATTGACCATCCGCCCATAACAAAAAAAAGTCCATAGAGAATGCTGTTATTTGCCTAAAAAAGAAAGGCGTCGCCAAATAGCTTCTGAATCAGTCAGATAATAAGACTACCAGTAAGGTAAGAGGATACCAGGTAGAACCAGAAGGAAGCAATTGTCATACTCCACAACCTAACCCCAAAACAAAGAACATAACACTTCCTCATACACAGCATTGGAAGATATCAAACAGCAGAAGTAATCGGTAACTAGAACACAGATAACAGAAGAGAAAGAACCTGGTGTATGAAGATCTGACACATCTTTGAAACCAGTATACTAGAAGCCAGGGGTGTACATAGTTCAGTTTTTAAAAAATTAGGTTCGGTAACTGGTTTCAGTTTTTGGGTTTAAAAATTTTAATTTTTTTGGCCAAAATTAATAGCAACTTAGGCCTAAATCATTTTGTTAATTAACAACGGTAATTATAGAATTGGAGTTTTATATTAAATAACTATTTAAAATAAAAAAGATTTTAAAGAAAAAAAAATTAGAATCTAAAATTTGATTCGGTTTTTTTGGTTTAGACCAAAACCAAAACCGAACCATAAAGTATGGATTTTACAAAAACATAAAAACCAAACCGTCTTTTTTGTTCAATTCTGTTTATTTTTCGATTTGAGTTGGTTTTGGATCTTTTTTTTTGTTTTCATGCAACCCCTAGAAGCTATACAGCATCAGGCGATAACCAACGTACACACCACTTGAGCTTTCTATTATCATCTATCAACAACAAAAACAAGATGACTTGTTTCCCATGCCAGCATAAAAAATGTAAACAGAATCTAAGCTAATAATAGACTTCATTATGATGATACTCCCAAAGCCTCCCTGGCCAAGCTTCACCCACCAAACTAACCTCCTATGACCATCCGCCCACGACAATAAATAAACACTTCCATAGAGAATGTTGCTCTTTTCCCAAAAAAAATAAATGAACACGTCCAAGCCATAAACATGATCCAATCCTGCATTTCCTAACCTACAAATTAGATGGCACATCTAATTGTTGCATCAATAACCTCATGCACGCAAAGTAAAGGTGTTAGAAAGACGAACTCAGGAAACATGATACTAGATCCATAACTTGAATGCCAAGCGATTGCGAGTGCCAATCTACAGAAACTAGTCATGCAATTGTATACCATCAGAGTCACTAAGCACGTCAGGGCAAAACAAAATTAACTGGAGGTCATGGTTTAAAATAGCGATCAATCTAATGCACAACAGATGCGCCTAATAAAAGATACTACAAGAAAACTTGGAATCCACAGTCATCATGCCATGAACGGCTCGGATGATAATACCTAAACATATTTCTTGCACCTTCTACCTAAAAACCACATCAGTCTGCAAAGAGGTCAGTAGTATCTGAACCAAACATCCTCAAGAACAAATCTCACCCACCAAACTAACCTCCAATGATCATCCACACATGAAAAAAGGCGAACAAGTCTATGAACTGCAGTCACATAGCAGGAAACAAAACAGATGAACCAAATGCCTCCAAAGGAGGATAATGAAACGACGACTTACATATATATAAGTTCAAACACTCTACAATAAGGTGGTTGCTTGGTAAACCAATAACCCTGCAAGAAAAAAATAGTATGCTCGCATGTTTGACAAACCTAGAAAGAAGTCTGGTCTTTATAAGAAGAACAAAGAAAAAGGGTTCACAGAGAATGATACTAATGGAAACACATTGAATAAGTCCCCAATCATAACCATCTGTCCTTTTTTCTGCAAAACACATGTATGGTAACATAAAATCTATACCGATAACCGTATAATAAGGAAAAATCACAAAAGATACAGAATGACCGGTAGTTGGTTAATAAAAAGCAACGTTCAAAGCCACAATGACCTACAAATAAAACATGACCTTGTCCTGCATACACAAAAGGTAATGAAAGAAGAGAATAGTTGGAAAAAACTAAATGAGGGGTGTTAATGATCCATGAGCAAAATACAATTCTCTGGTTTCAAGGACCTAGAAAGAAAATTATGCACTAGGGACATGAAATGATACTAATAGTAATGCACAGGTCCAACCATCTGTTGTGTTCTTTCTGCAAAGCAAAGTCATGCTAACATTAACTTCAAACTATTTTTACAAGTTCTTCATGATGATAAGATAAAAAATCAATAATAGTAGCATAAGAAAAATAACAAAAACCATAGGAAAACCAGTAGATTGTGATTAGACAGCGATGTTTGAAGCACACTAACCCTATACAGCATAAGTAATAAGCACACACCACTTGAGCTTTCTATTATCTATCAACAAAAAAAACAAGATTTACCCTTTCCCATGCCAGCACCAAAAAGTCAGCAGAAGCAAATAACACACATCATTATGATCCAATCAAAGCCCCCCTGGCACAAACTTCACCCACCAAACTAAGCTCAAATGATCATCCACCATAGACATGCCCATAGACAGTTGCAGTTATTTATCAAGAAAATAAAGATGAACCAAATGGCCTCCAAAGTCAGATAATAAAGATAGTTACGTAAGAAGTTCAAAAGAGATCAGATAAAACCAGGTGGAAGCAATGATCATACTCCACAACCTACCACCAAAACAAGGAACATAGCACATTCATACACAACAATGGAAAATGATATAGTAATATAATATAACAAGAAAAGATATCTACAATTGTTATGATCAGTATGTACAATTAGGGCCAAATAAAATTGAATCAGGAACCCGACGTAAGTAGCCTTAACAAAAACCGATAGCCAAACATCCTTCAAAGTCAACATGATTTTTGCAAAGAAGCCAAGGGTTCCTAGCTAAAAAACATGATCCAATCCTGCATTGCGTAACCTACAAATTTGACAGTACATCTAGCTGTGGCACCAGTAACCTTATGCACGCAAAGTACGGGTGTTGAAGGACAAACTCAAGTAAAAAAAGGGGGTGATACATGATCCACAACTTGCAAATAAACCAACAGGTAAGGGGAATCATTCAATACTGTCCAAGTGCAAGCAACTGCCAATCTACAGAAACTAGTCATGCAATTGTGTATCATCTGAGTCACTGAGCATGTTAATCAACCTAATGCACAGCAGGAGAGACTAGTAAAAAGAACAGAAAAACCTGGAATCCGCAGTCATTAAATGACTGGATGATAATACCTAAACATACTTTCTTGCATCTTCTACCTAAAACTTCCATCAGCCTGCAAAAATCTCAGTAGTATCTGAGCAAAGACATCTCCAAGAACAAACGTCGCCCACCAAACTAACCTCAAATGACTATCCACACACGAAAAATAGGTGAACAAAACTGCAGTCAAATAGCAGAAAACAAAATAGATAAACCAAATGCCTCCAAAGGAGGTTCATAAGATGATGACTAAGGTAATAAGATCAAACAAAAGAAGTTCTCTAGTAAATGAAATAATACTAATCAAAATAGGGCTTTTGTTTCTCATTCTGCATAACACCATTTCCCTACTTCAAGTTCCTCATGATGATGGAAGACCAAAATACCAACAGTAACCTAGAAAATTATTAAAATTGCAGGAGAACTACTTTGATTAAAAAATATTGCAGAACTACTTTGATAAAAATAAATTAATAAAAATAAAAGTATAAACTGTTACTGTGCTCCTATTGTTCACTTTCCATATGCAAGCCATAGGTCAAGTAGGATTTACAACATAATAACAAACCAGGACAGGAGCAAATCGCGGAATTTCCAGACCTATCGAGTGGCAAATAAGCAAGATATAAATACTCGCATTATGGTAGAAAGGGAAAGAACAAACAATTCACAAAAAAGAAACAAGATTTAATATCCCCCTCTAATGGTCATAAGGTTGATTACTTGGTCACCCAACAAACCTGCAAACAAAATACAGTTTTTATGTTTGAGGAACCCAGAAAGAAGTTTGGTCATTATTGAAAGAACAAAGAAAAAGGGTCTCATGGAGATAGATATGATACTAATGGAGAACACATATACTTGTATTTTGTTTGCTTGGTCACCGAACAAACCTGGAAACAATATACACCACTTGTTCTTTCTATCAACTAAAAACAAGTTTATCCTTTCTCATGTCAGCACCAATTAGTCAGCAGAATCTAAGCTAATAATAGAACATCATTATGATTACCCACCAAACTAGCCTCAAACTCCATCCACCCCTAATAAAAATGTTAACATGCCCATAGATAGTTACGTAAGAAGATCAGATAGAACCAGGTAAAAGAAATGATCAAGTGACCACACTAACTTGGACACAAAACTTAATCCACAGATGTGTTATTCACAAGCAAGCGCAGCAATCCAGTCATCTTTAATTACACTGTGCAAGTTAGCGGGCAAACAATATTTGATGATAGAAGACATAAAACCAACACCACCATAAATATAATATAATCAGTTATTGTTCACTTTCCATAAAAAGGCCCTAGGTTGAGTGGGATTTACAACATAGATGGCAAAAACCAGAGAACAAGTCCCAAGCAAAGCGCAGGATTTCCGAACCTAACAGTAAATAAGCAAGATATAAATACTTGCATTATGGTAAAAAGGGAAAGGAAAAAATAATGCACAAAAACCGCAACAAGATTTACAGAAAATCCCCCCTGATGGTGATAAGGCTGATTGTTTGGTCACCCAACAAACCTGCAAACAATATACAAAGCGCGTGTTTGAGGAACCTAGAAAAATCTTGTTCATTATTAAAGAGAAGAACAAAGAGAAAAAGGTTTGTGGACACGAAATGATATCCTAATGAAGAAACATAGGTCCAATCATAACCATCTGTTGCTCTTTCGGCAAAACAAATACAGCAACAGTAACCACAAATTTCTTCTGCAAAATCCACATGGTGGTAGCAAGAGAGAAAAATGATGATAGAAATATAGGAATATCACAAATACGACAGAATGACCCGGTAGTTGGTAACTGGACAGCAACTTTCAGCACCCCACTAACCTATAAAGAAAACATGATCGCGTCACGCACACACGAGAGTATGTGAAAGTGAAAAAAAAGATAGTGGGAAGGAACTAATGACGGGTGCAGGTCAAAGAGAGTTTAGGAACAAGAAATGATACTAATAGTAAAGCAATAATCCAATTTTGTTGCTCTTTCTGCAAAACAAATGCATAGTAATATTAGCTCCATGCTCCTTATACAAGTTCTTCACAATGATAATGTTGAAAACAATAATAGTAGCATGAGAATCACAAAACCAAGTAGCCTGTGACCGGAAAGCAATGTTAGATGCCACACCAACCCTATACTGCATCAGCAATAACCACTACCAAAGGCCTCCTGGCACAAACTTCACCGGCCAAACTAACCTCAAATGGTCATCCACCCACAACAAACATGTCCATAAATAACTGCAATTATTTTCCAAGAAAACAAAAATGAATCAAATGACCTCCAAAGTTAGATAATAAGATAGTCATCTAAGAAGATAATATGAGATCAGATAGAACCAGATGAAAGCGGTGATCATTCTCCACTACCTACCACCAAAACAAAGAGCATAACGCATTTGATACACCAACAATCATGTTATGATCAGTAACTACAATTAAAGGGCCTATAAATGAAATTATATCAGGATTCAGGAACCCGGAATAAGTAGCCTCAAAAGTCCAAAGTTGGTAGAAAGATTACTCAATTGGAGATAAGATAATGATCCAAGTTCAAGCAAAACCATAAACCTAGCAGACCCCTGTAACCGCAGTGACATATAGCAAACAAGCACACATAAGTCCAATACACCATGATCCTAACCATCCAGCTGCAAGAAACTTAAGGCAAATCTGACGGAATACAGAACAAATAAACCATAACACAAACCGATAACCAAACAACTTTCAAAGTCAACAGAATATATGAAAAGAGACCAAGATTCCCCACTAGCCCAAGAAAATGTCCAAACTTGCACTGCCTAACCTACACATCATATAACACATGTATCTGTTGCACCAGTAACTTCAAGAGCGCATAGTAAGGGTGTTAGAGAAACGAACTCATTATAACCACGACTTGCAAAAAGAACCATGAGAAGAGCATCCAACAGATAAGAAAATATCAGCCAATTTGTCCAAGCACAAACACCAATTTACAGAAACTGGTCATGCAATTGTGTATCATCAAGCATGTGAGGATAAAAAGAGACGTATGATCATGGTTTAAATAGCAATCAACTTAATGAACATATAATGAGCGACGTACTACCAAAAAAAACCTGTAATCCTCTGTGATCATGCTATAAACAGCTCGGATGAAAATACCTAATTATGTAAATCTCCAAGCGATCTGAAATTTAGCCACCCAGTCAAAATTTAATTTTTCACCTCAAAATACGCAAGAGGAAATAAGAAAAAGGAAGATAGTTGGAAGGAACTAATCAAGAGGTGCTGATGATCCACAAGCAAATACAACTCTCTTAGAAAGAAGGTTTAGGCTGATCATTAAAAAATGAAGAACAAAAGGACAGTTTTAAGGATAGGAAGTGATACTAATGGAAAAAATGTAGATCCAATCATTTGTAGCTCTTTCTGCAAAACACATGCATGCTAACATTAACTTCATGGCCAACATTTTCTTCATGACATGATAATAAGATAGAAAAGCATTAATGGTAGCATATGAAGAATCACAAAAACTACAAAAAGCCCAGTTGCTTGTAACCGGAAAGCAATGTTAAGGACAGCACATCATCCCTATACAGCATCAGCAATAACCATCACACCACTTGAGCTTTCTATTATCTATCAACACCAAAACCAAGATTACCCTTTCCCGTGCAAGTACCAAAAAATTCATCAGAATCTAATAACACATCACTATGATCCTACCAAAAGCCCCCATGCCAGCACAAATTTCACCCACCAAACTAACCTCATATGATGATTCACCCCCAACATAAAGTGAGCATGTTGATAAACAACTGCAGTCACTCACCAAGAAAACAAAGATGAATCAAATGGCCCCCAAAGTTAGATAATAAGATACTTATGTAAGAAGATCAAGTCAGATTAGATAGAACCAGGTGAAAGCAGTGATCACACTTCACAACCTACCACCAAAACAAAGAACATAACGGAACACATTCATACACCAAGAATTGATTCATGTTATGATCAGTGTTAACAATTAGGGCCTATAGATGAGATTGAATCAAGAACCATTAATAAGCAGCTTCGAAATCCAAAGTCCGTAGAAAGATTACTCGTTGGTGATATTATCCAAGTTCAAGCAAAACCATAAACCTAGAGAACGCCTCTAACCATAGTTACAAACAACAAACAAAGAACGCATAAGCACATAACGATAAACCATCCAGATGCAAGGAAGTCAAGGCACATCTGACAGAAAACAGAACAGATAACGATAACACAAACCGATAACCGCCATCTTTCCAAATCAACACCAATTTGCAAAGAGCCAAAGAACTAGTCCAAGAGTCCCCACTAGCCAGAGAACACGATCTTGCATTGCTTAACCCTACACATCAAATAGCGCATGTATTTGTTGCACTAGTAGCCTTCAGCACGTATAGTAAGGGTGTTAAAAAGACAAACTAAAGGCGAAAGGAATCCAACAGAAAAGGAGAAGGCTTCCATAATTGCCCAAGCACAGGCGCCAATCTACAGAAACTAGTCATGGGTTATCACCTGAGCCACGAAGCACATGAGGATAAAAAACATTGAGCTCAGCTGGTGGTCATGGTTTAAATAGCCTTCAAAAACAGATGAGCCAAGGTAGAAGATGGTACAATAAAACCTGTAATCTGCTATCATGTAAATCCCCTAGCTATCTGTAATAAAATATAAGATATCACCTCAACCAATCAGTAAGACATCATACTTTCTTTGTATGTTGTCAAAAGCTCTTCAGGCGCGCGCCTAGGCCCTCAGGTGAGCTAAGGCGCAGGGAAAGCACACCTTTCCGCCATCCAAGCAAGATCCGGCGGCTTTTAGGTGAGATTCCTGGCAGTGATGGATTTTGATAAATAAAAAATATGGCATGGAACATACTAAACCATCACAAAACAAAACAAAACAAGCCTAGGGTAGTCTAAACCTCTCATGTTTTAAGCACCTTTGCGCCTTGTACAACTACGCTTGCTTTATCGCACCTTGGACCATGACAAGCAATCCTATTGACCCGTTACATATGCTTGCACACAAATACGGAAGAAACTAGCATGACATAGATCTAGGAATCATTGATCTAGAAAACCAATAACAATATCATGCAGACCTCCTACTCCAGTTACCAGATTTCAAATCAAAACTACCAATCAAATTCCCAGAAAACAGAACGAATCTTTAGATACCGTTACATACAGCTTTAGAATAGATATATACATAAGATACCGGAAGCTAAACGACGTCGTTGAAGAAGATGACCGGTAATAATATTATGCAGGTAGATCTGAAACAGATTTCAAAATCAAACGAGACGTAATTCAATACCGATACGTATCGGAAGGTAAACGACGTCGTTGAAGATGATGACCGGTAATAATAATAATAATAATCATAATAATCACTATCGATCTATTAACCTGATCTATGAAGATATATGATGCAACATCAAAGGATAGAATACAATACCGGAAGCTAAACGACGTCGTTGAAGATGCTGACCGTTATTATTAATATTAATATTATGCAAACAGATCTGAAACTGTCGATCAATAACACAGCAAACGGATTTCTAAATCAATCAAACGTATCGTAATTCAATACCGTTAGCAAACAGCTTCAGATTCCTAATCAGCAAACGCAGATAATCCGATAGAATAATAAAACTGATCTATAAACAGCTGCATATATGTTGAATAACAGCTGCACATATATTGAATAGATGATGAATACAGAAGAAGGTACCGGAAGCTAGCTAAACGACGTCGTTAAAGATGAACAGAACCTACAGAGCATAATGATATGATAATGAATTATTGTGGAGGATATGATGAAGGGTGGGATATATATAAGGATGAACGTTGGTTAAGTTATAACTTAACGCGTACGTCAAACGCGGTTGGTTATTATTTTTTTATATTATTACTTTTGGTAGTCGGTTTTGGCTAACGACAGAAAGGTTGATGTGCGTTCTGACACGTGTTGACTACGTCACGAAATATCATACATAGATTGTGATGATTTACTATTACTTTAACTTTCTTTTTTCGATCAGTTATTTATGGAAAGCAAATTGATTTATAGGGTTAAATAGGAAAATATCAAGAAAATAAATATATTTATTAAATATGTTATAAAATAATTATTTTTTTTGGTAGACCGAATCATAGTAAAATAACGTTGAACTTGACATAATATTTAGACGGCAAACCATATATTGTTATTTAAACATTATATCCGCATACACGGCTTGTATAGAGCTATACGAGCCGTATAGGTGCAAAATTTTGTTATTTTTGTGTTGGAGCGTGCCAGGTGTTTGAACCTTATACGGCTCGTATAGGGGCTATACAACCCGTAAGATTGAAAAAACTGTCATCCGTACATTAGTTAGTCATGTGAGGGCTATACAACTCGTATAGCCCATATACGAACCGTATAGAGTTATTAGCACACCATAGGGGTGGTGTTTAAATATAACGACCCTATTTAGACAGTGTGCGGTAGATACTAGATAATGCTCTTGTGTGTCATCATAAGGGTATTATACATAGGGGAAAGTTAACGTACAAATGAAATTAACGTGCTAATTATGAGAATTAAACAAGGTAATTATATATACAATTAGAGTAATTATGTAATTAATTTATAATGTAATTACATAATTACTCTACTTGATTTTAACAATTAGTAAGTTAATTTCATTTGTATTTTATCCAACCCCGTATACATAAAAGGGGTGTAGTGGATAAAATCCCTTATAATCATTACCCCGTTATAATTTTTAATTAAAAATAAAGCATGTAACCAATAGGATTGGCCAATTCTCGGCGCTTTATGGGAGGCGCACCCCACATCCAAACACCACAAGACAACCCCAGGAAGGGGGGGGGGGGGGGGGGTACCTTGGTGGCACTTTGGGTGAAGAAAGCGTCTCATTACGCACGGTCTTACTTGACACAATAGTTACATGTATCATGTTATTGGTTGTGAACACAAAAATTTTGTATTATCGTGTCGATGTCTAATGTTATATGCAAAATTACGCTCTGCGAATCTAGTATTAGTTGGTTTTTCTTTTATATGTAAAATTAACAACGGTTAAATAAATTATAAAAGTCAGCAATTTTGATGATATACTTGGTAATTGGAATGAGCAAACAGCTTGTAGTGAACCGGTATCCCTGTGCTTATTTGGTACCAAATTTTTAATGTTTCGGGATTGGTATAATATGGCTCGGTTTAGTACCTTACTGGTATTTATCGAACTTTTGACTTTGGTACCGATACCAAACTGAACTTTTTATATCAAAAGTTGGTATCAGGATATTTGGTACCGATACCGGTTCCATACCAAGTTCATCTGTATCTCTGGTAAATGTATCTATTCTATATTGAATAACTAGAAAATTTGATAACTTAGAAAATAGATCAAATTTCATAGGCTGGGCTTTAGATTTGGGCTATTTCAAAAATAAGGGTATGATTGCAATCATTTCATAATGCCATGATTGTCATATAAAAATTTGGGCTGTTAAAAGTTTTAAGACCTGTTATTGTTTCTCTATTTATTTATCAATTTAAAGCTTTCTGCCCGTCCAATTATATATGTTTTGAAGTCCCAAAACCTCCAGTGATAATCTTAAATCTTAATCTATGAGTGGATCAATTGATGCTAGGGCTGTTCACAAGCCGAGCCGAACCGAGCGAAGGCTTGTTCGTTGCTTGGCTCGTTTACAACAGAACCGAACCGAACGGCTGAAATTCGAACCGAGCGAAAACCAAAACGAGCCAAAATCGAATTGAGCATTTTTCGATCGTACATCGAGCGATTTCGAGCATCATTTATTTCTTTTTCACTTTAAAATTTTCAATAAAAAACAAGTTTGAAGATTGTAAATTATATATTATATAAATAAATTAGTAGTTTTTAGACAAACGGGTAATAGATTGTAAATTTTTATTAAAAGTAAGTTTGAAGTGAGATAAAATGATCATGTAAACAAATTTCTAGTATTCTAAAAACTTGAAACGAACAAATAAAACTATAAAATTGATGGAATAGGAAAAATATAAAGGGGCCAAAAAACTTTGTAAGTTTATATTTATGTGTTTAGTCTGTATATTTATATATTTGTTCATAAATAATTATATATAAAATAAATTAAAAATATTTGAGCCGAACCGAACCGAGCAGACATTTGCTCGTTGCTTGGCTCGTTTGCAAACCAAACCGAGCAGAGCGGCTCGTTTACAATCGAGCGGAAAAATGAACGAACATTTTCCGAGCAATTTCCGAGCGAGCGACGAACGATTTGGACAACCCTAGTTGATGCACCCTTTTCATAGGTTTGGACTTATTCTTGAGTACCTGCTGTAGCTGTAGGCCTGTAGCTATCAGATCTGTCAAGTTCATTTCAAACGATAATTTATTCACTAAAATTCGTATATGCTTTTGTTTGTTGGATAATCAAGGTTTTTCTTACCATTCTTGCAAAAGCCATCTTTGTGGTAATATGTTTTTATTTATATAGAATCCATATCTTGTGTTGTGTATGTCTTTTCTTGCATTTCATTCAAAATCATTTTATAATATTTTGATTTAATAATCTAATTTAAGTATTTGGTGTAGTAGTTAATTTATATAAGTTTACGACATTAACTAATGTTGTATTTCCATCTCCTGAAACGCTTGTTAACTTCATGAGTACATTTAATGTAGAATCAGGACATCATCATTCTTGATCTTCATATGAACACTAAATTTACTAAACTTAATCTTTATCCATTTGCTGCATGTTTACTTTTGTTGTTATCATTTAAGATAACCATTAACTGTTTAATGGCATGTATCTGACATATAATCATCAATAATGAACAAGTAATATTATAAGTCAGTTTAATCTAGATCGTTATCAAACAGAAATTGGTTAATTTAAAGTTTAATCATTAATCTCCCAGCAGGTTGGAATTTAGGTCTTACAAATATAGGCTATACACCATGTTGTGAGTCATTCAAATTTTATCCACGGGCAAGTACCAGTTTTTATCCATGTAGTTTGATCAACATAGTGGTGTCAATTCATATTCTTGTTCAAATCACAAAAATGTTCACAAAACCAATGGATAATGTTATTAATTAATTGAACTAAAATGACAAACTTTGAAACCGCAATCCATATGTTATACAAATCACATAAATGTTAACAGAACCAATGGATGACATTAATCAATCGTTACTTTGTTCCAGCCACAAAGACAAAAACAAAACTCAAAATAGTAATGGCTATGTTGTTATCTTTGTTATTCTTATTATTTTGTTTTCTTTTCAATATATTGTAAATATTTTACAAACAATAATTGATAAAATGTTAAATTATTTTCAACCTAAATAATTAAAGAACAACATACATCGTATAATCACATTCATAGTAGAGCCATTGATGGATTTTGATGAGAGCAAATCTTTCTATTTTTAAGGACAGAGTGGCTACTCATTAATACTCTTAAGGCTCCAAAAACATAACATAAAGGTACGCAAATGAACTAGTGCAACCAATAAATAATGATAAAAAGTAAAAAATATGAGTACTTATATGGACACTTTTTCCCATTAACATTTCAAAGTTGCAAACATACATTTGTTTAAAGGAAAAAAGTACAAGTTCAATATTATGAGGGTTTGAGGTAAATAATTCACCAATCCTCGAGAATATTTGAAATGGTCCTCACACAATGACGGTGTTACACCTCGACCATAAATGAAATAAAGAAGTAAGTTTTCAAGCATAATAAGCAGCGACAGGAAGGGTCTCATATGATCCAATGAAAACATCACCGTAGATGAGCCCAGCTAGCCCACCACCAATCAATGGGCCGACCCAATAAATCCAATTTTGAGAGAAGTATCCAGCAACAACAGCAGACCCAAATGATCGAGTTGGGTTCATTGATCCACCGCTGAAAGGACCAGCGGCCAAAATGTTGGCTCCAACAATGAACCCAATTGCGATTGGTGCAATAGTTCTGAGGGAGCCATTTTTAGGATCAGCTGCAGTGACATAAACCATGTAAACTAGAGCAAAAGTAATAATGATCTCAAAAACAACTCCTTGAATACCACTCAAGCCATCTGCAACTTCGTGTGTTGAGACGGTCTGTTAAATAGCAAATATATAAGCAGCAAATATACAAGCACATGTTTAAATTCATCACCAAACATTATTTTATCATACATATTTATTTTTATTTGTAACCATTTATGTGTGATGACTTAATACGGCTTTAGATGCAAAGTGGGTACATACTACATATAAGTTTTTGAACTAAAATATTATACGAATAAAGGTGTAAGAAAACTTACCAAGCCACCGGTAACGAATTGAAGGAGAAAGCATGCAACGATGGAACCAAGGCATTGGGCGATCCAATAAAATATGCCTGCTATGATGATGATATTACCTCCAATAGCCAATCCGAACGTGACAGCTGGATTTAAATGGCCACTTGAGATGTTGGCTGCCACTGATACCCCAACAAACAATGCAAGGGCATGGGCTATTGCTATCGCAACGAGCATTATGCGTCACGTGTCGTCCAGTTAGAGTTTTGTGTTTTTACAAAAAACAGGGTGTAGTCATAACTCTCCATCCCCAAGCGTTATGTGCCACGTGGCGCCCAGTCACTATTAATTTTATTTGTTTTTTTAAATAATAATTCATTAACATAAAATTAAAAAACAACATTAAAATTTAAAAAATACATTAAACTTCCAAATAAAATGTTTTCCGTTGGGTTTTGGAATCCGGGCACCACATTTGGCATAGAATTTTTGTAAGGCCCCGTTCCCGGTAGCCCTACTTTAGCGTCGAATTTACTCATAAACACAGTTCTTACAAATCAGAGTTAATTAAAACTTTTCGCGGAATATAAAACATCAACCATTCGTTACAAAACATTAAATCTTTTCTTTGATACCATAACACAAAACATTATATTTAAAACATCTTTACTTCTATCTTCAGATGCCAGCCGTTCAATCCATGCCATGTGCCGTCCTCATGCTAACTCTATAATCAGCTCACCTGCGTGCATACTAAAAGTCAGCTACGCTGAGTGAGTTCTAGTTAATCAAGCAACTTATCATACAACCACTACATGCATTATATACGTATCCGAAGACACGTAGTCCACTATCTGACCTGCTCACCTTACCACTTAACCTCTTATTTACCCCTACCACTTAACCACTTTAATAACGAATGACGTTATGCCACTTTGCCACTTTAATAGCGTATAATGTTATGCCACTTTGCCACTTTAATAACGAAGTCACGTATAGGCTTACCTTACCACGTACTACCGGCATGCCACTAACACTCTTACTAGACTTTTGCCACTTCTAACACACTCTACCTCTACTTGTCTACAACACACTTCATATCATTACATCATTTACATAATAAACAAGTCACATCATAGCATTCATACACACTAACAACCTCTTGGAAATCACCCTTGGCGATACGTGTAATATCCGAAGATCGTTCACGCACCTACAAGCATTATATAATAACTACCTCGTATGACTTCTATAGCATACACTTACCATTTAAGGTAAGTGTATTCACACTTCACATCGAGTATGCACACAGCCCCGAAAACATAACAAGGAAATGGGGCTAGAAACTCACCTGAACTCGGTTACATTCACTGTTAATAGTTATTCCCTTCTTGAGCTGTGCACGGCTAACTGTATAACAATTACACATATCAATTAACTATTTTCTATCCATATCGTAATTTCTAGTTCAACTACAACCCACAATGAACGGGGGTTCAGGGACAGCGCCCCTGACAGCGGGGTCTAGGGGCGGCAGCCCCTAGCAGGGTCCAAGGGGCAGAGCCCCTGGCTGGGGTTGAGCTGCCTAGTTCAAATTATTATTTAATTCTATTAACTGTCTTATCACATTTTCCACTACGATTTTAAATTATTATTTAATTCGCCCACTTGTTTGCTATAACGAATTAAGCCTAAATCGTTATCAAAACACTGCCTAGTTCGTTATCTTGACTTAGCGAACCGAGTGAGCTAATTCGTTATCTTTCCATGACGAATGGACGAGTAACGAATCAGCTAACATTTTCGTTATCCTCATTCGTCATTTCCCTTAACGAATCACTTAGCGAGCTGCTTCTAGTTCACCCTCTCACCATAACGAATTGCCATAACGAACTGGCTACCCTTCCGTTAACGAATTACCGCTAATTCGTTAGAATTCCGTAACGAATTAGGGTTAGGGTTTTGTCAGACGTCACATCTGATGTGACACAACCTCCGACGCCGCCGTTGCCGGAAAAACGTGAATATCGCCGGAAAAGCGAGATCTCACTCGTTTGGCCACCGTTTTCACCGTTTTTCGTCCCGTTCGATCCAGATCTGAGCTAGGGTGATCCCTAAGCTCATCTTAGGTTCAGTTTATACCCGATTCCACCCGGATCTCGTGACTTCAACGGTTTAACTGTGTCGGCTCGTCGTTTCGTGACTAAATCTAACGGGTTTGTATCTCTACAATATCATACTATCATTACCTCGGGTTGGAAACCGATTCTCCTTCTTCTTCTTGGTTTCGGCTAAGAGAGAGAGAGTAGGATGAGAGAGAGCTAAGTGTGTGTTTTGGTGGTTTATGGAATATGTGTAAATGAAGGGATTTAGGCATAATGAAGGTATTTATATGATGGGTCATGGGCTTAAGCCCATGGTCTATCTTCCTTTCATTTTAACCCAAATCCATTACTCATATTACCTAATCCAACACAAGCCCGACTCGTAATAACTCTTACTTCACCTAATTATTTCTCCACTAACCCTAGTAACTTTCCCACTAATATTAAATAATATAACTAATATTATTTTAGAAATTTCGGGATGTTACAGTTTTGTAAAAATGCAATGTACGCGGCCATTTGCGGGTCGAACGGATTCGGGACGGGTACGGTTGGCAACGGGGCGGTAGATGGGTTCGGTTGTGGATTTTGGTTGCCTTGACGGGCATATTGACCGAAACCGAGAACATTTTGGTTGTTATTCGGAAACGTTTAGGTAGAAATATTTGTGTAAAAAATATAATTGGTATAGAAGTGGGAGTAATGTGTTAAAAAAATGAGTTTGGTTTGTTTATATAGTATAAAGTTAATTAATAATTATTTTTTTTAAAAAACCCAACGGTAACATACCCAACGGTCATTTTTATTATTTTTGTGCCTTTTCAAACGTTTTATCTAAAACGCTTTAGAAAAACCTCAAAACGCCGGGGGGGGGGGGGGGGGAGCCGTTCATAACGCATGAGTACGGATGGTCTTACAAGACACATGTTAAAAAAACGTTATGCATATAATATTAATAATTACGAATTCTATCAAGTCTAAAGCTGAACACTATATACTTTTCAAATAGAAATCCAAGTAAATCACGACTCGTCCACATGGTCAAAGATGACGACTTTTAAAACATGTGTCATGCAAATTTTGCTTGCGTATCTTCCAAGTAGATGACTTTTATGAGTTTCATTATTTAACAACCACAAGAACTGATATACTACTCATCTACAACACCATCAAACCCAGTACAACATATTCTTCTAGCTTCTATCAATGGAAGAGTTACCATTGCAGATCATGGTTGATATTCTCTCAAGGCTTCCGGTGAAGACAATCATCCACTGCAAGTGCGTATGCAAGAACTGGCGGAATCTAGTTTCGGGCAGTCGCTTTGCTAATGTTCACCTCCCACGGTCACCTGCAGGTCTCGTATTTCTCCATAGACCCGACAAACATATGATTGGTAATGACCATAAACCAGGCTTTTTGAAGTGGGTGGAGATCAAGGACGAACACGATCACCAACGCTTGCACCATGATCCCGTCATGAGCCTTGATCTCTATCATGCACCCGTCCTCCAAACAGATAAGTTACTCCCGGTAGGCTCTGTCAATGGTTTGGTATGCTTGTGGGAGTTTGGTCCAAATCATGATAACACTTATATATGCAATCCAATCACCAGAGAATATATGATTCTCCCCAGGCAAAAATACTATAGAGAAGGTTATGCCGCAATCGTTTATGGTTTTGGAGCTGGTTTACGGACAAAGGAATACAAGGTGATGCGGGTTTTCCAGGGGGATATTCCACCCAACACTCATCTACTAGAAGCCGAGGTTTACACCCTTGGCACGGGCCAATGGAGGAGTCTTGGTCGTGCTCCATACTGCCTTAACGGATACGGTGGGCCATTTCTGAATGGCAATGCGCATTGGACGGTTACTGAAAAGGATGCCCCGGAGAAGATTTGTGCTTTTGATTTTGACAAAGAGACGTTTCAGTTAATTCCGTCTCCTCCTGAAACTATAAGAGCTACCGGGGTCCATTTCCAAAGCCTGGCGGTCTTAAACGGTTGTTTAGGTCAATCTGATACTTACGATTTTAACCAATTCACGATTTGGGTGATGAAGGAATATGGGATCAAAGAGTCGTGGCGTAAAGAGGTTGTGATTCAGGAAGGCATCAGCCCTGATCTAGACCGGGTGATGTGGGAGCCTGTGTATCTGCTAGAGAGTTTAAAGGATGGAAATATTTTGATGATCTATTATGAAGACGAGTTGCTAAAATATTGTCCTGAGAAGAAAACAGTTGAAAAAATAGAAATTTTTGATCGCTATTTATGGGGACTCCCATATCGTCCTGGCTTTCTTAAACTTCAAAGCTTTGAATCAGAAAGTGTCCATATGTTCTAATTTTGTTGTATCAAACTTATTATATACTTACTTTTTAATTGAATAGTATACCATGGTTATTATGTACTTTCATGAGGCAATTTACTTCAAGTTTGACAGTAATTTCTTATTCTATTTGCTTATTCAATTTGCATCTGCAGTGAATGTTGACATGTAATTAACTCGAGTGATATGATACAAGAAAAGAAATTATGCCCAAATCCGTTGATTTAATTTGGATTTATAGAACCATAAAAATTAAAATGATTCCCATTACTTGAAGTATTTGGGAATTATGGAAATGGCTGAAGGATGGGATCAGAGTGCAAATGATGGTCTTCCTCTTCGTCTTCAATCCCACCCACTTAAAAATGCCTTGTTTATCCGGTAGCAGAGACGGCCTAAAGATAGGTCGAGGAGAGCAACGGACCCAGAGCCATTTTACCGAGATGCCATAATTTTTAAAAAAAATTGTATCTACTATTATAATAAAACAAGCTTTTTTGGGACATGTGTTATCCACACAAAGCCTCCCCTTTTTATTTGCACTACCTTATAGTTGTGACACGTGGTTTCACCATAGCGCAGTATGTCACCCGTTGGAGAAGAGGTTGAGGACAGTTTTTTAGAAAGAATGTTAGGGTTAAAGAAGAATTTAGGAGAAGAAGATTAATAATAATTTCTGGATGATTCATTCATACGTAGGGCTAGGGTTATATAATCCCGTAACCACAAATAGATCCATACATAAAAGGAAATAACAATTAATTCAAATATTAAATAAAAATAATAAATACTGAACGTATCAAGACTCTCTCCTTAGCCACTTTTGCCCTCAAGAAGTGGGTCCAAGTCTGGAAAACGCAACTTAAGATCTTCTTAGAACTCCCATGTGGCGTCTTGAGGTGACTGACCCTGCTAATGCACCAACACCTTCATAGCAACCCTGTGACCCCTCTTAACCAATTTACGATCCAACACAGCCTGCGATTTAAGGATGAAACGAGCATCCGCCTGAAAGGGAATAATTTTAGTAGGCAGCCCAACCGGCCCCTTGAGCAATGATACATGGAAGACTGGATGGATGTTTGATTCATCTGGCAAGTCTAACTTATACGCTACTTGTCCCCCCTTTTCGATGATTAAAAACGGCCCAAAATATTTCGGAGTGAGCTTCGAGTGTTTGTGAATCCGTAGCGAGTTTTGCATATATGGTTGAAGCTTAAGGCAGACCCACGAACCCGGATCAAAACTCCTTTCCGAACGGTGTTTATCTGCTTGCTGTTTCATACGTTTTTGAGCTTTCAAGAGTGATTGCTTCAACACCTATATTGCCCCTTCTCGATTGTAACATCACGAAAATTTCGACCCAAATTATCATCAAGTATTCAAAGTTGAAGGACCTAAATTGAAAATCTGATTTCTTGACCCATTGCGATACGCGATGGATCAAAAGACAACCCATCGCGTATAGCGACGGGTATGTTAAAAAACCCAAGAATGGGCGGTGTTGAGATACGCGATACCCTAAGACTCAACGCCATCGCGTATCGCGATGACGTGGTCTGATAGACGATGACATGTGCCCCTTCAATGATGTATAATTGTTTGTGAGGGCGTGCACACGTGTGGCCTGGTACAAACTTCTTCGTGCACCAAAAACATTCGTCCTTCGTGCGAATGTTTTGTGGTTTGGGCCAATGGTGATGATTTCTCGTGAGCCTCCAAGTTTTTGATTTTTTCCTTGGGCTCAAGACTTTTTCGTTGAGTTTTAATTGGAAACCGACATCACACAAAAAGTATATATGTAGTCATGTAGAACAAACTATTGTTCTATTCATTCTACTATCAAATTACATACCTATAAAAGTTCTTTTTCGTTCTTTTGTGGATGTGCTTCATGGAGAACCAAAAGGGTTCTTGGTTTGTTTATTCGTAGCCTTCTGAAGAAGAAGACAATATTTACGAAGAGAAAAGTTTGTACTCCAAGTTTTATTTTGGTGTTTCGTGAAGATAAGAGACGTGAAAGAGATCGAGTCTTTCGTTGGTGATACCTCTTACTCGTTAGTTTTTTGTATTTGGTTCCAAATATTTAATTGTAAAGAAATTCTTAGAAGTTATTATATCAAATTGGAATTGAAAACATCAAGCAAAGAAATCTTGACCCATATTTAATGCATTTATTGTAAATAAATCTCTTTATATTTGAATTATTTATTTTTAAACTATATTTTTTGATAGATGATATGTTTTATTAAAGATTATATAGGGTTGATTTTATATTAGAATGTCGAAAATTACACATTTATTCCAAAGTCATTTACACGTTATATATATTTTTTAATTATGTGTTTGACGCTATATAGTATTATTTTGTTTTGATTTTATATTACAAATTCAAACATTACATTTAGTTTCCTCTCTCTCTCTCTCTCTCTATATATATATATATATATATATATATAGGGAGCGGTTATTGTAAAAAGTAATGTTTTCCTAAAAAGTGTAGGAAGAAATCTGGGTTGTTAGATCTTGTTAATCAATGGTCAATATGGGAAGATAGAAAAAATTAAGGAGTGTCTAATTTTAACACATGAAGTTGGTGTGTTAAAGGGCATCTTAGTCATACCAGGTATTATAACATGTAGAGTGTCAACTTATTAATCATGGAAGCCTCCTATTTTTATGTAATCAGTTTCCAAAATACACAACAATAAAATCTTCTTATATTATTCAAAATCATAAAGGAATATTGTAACTATCTCTCCACCGTCAATTGATTCTCTCTCTCTCCATCGGCGTGATTAATAAAGCAGACCAAGGTTAGAATTTTTTTCGTCATTCAATTCTTTTAGTCGACCATTTGTGGTGTGTATTTGGTTAATCATCGGTGGGTTTTGTTTGATCGGTTCACTTCCGATGTTAAATGGGTGTGTTTAATCGGAGTTGCAGGTGCAGAAGAATGGAGAAGAAGAAAACTCCATTAAAGGCATGCGCAATTATTAAGAAGAATTCAGGTGTGTTTTTAGTGATTTAATTGTTTTTATTTAGTGATTTAATTTTTTTTATTTGAAACCCCCAATTTCTAGGGTTCAGTATATTATCGGTTTTGCTGTCAAGTTATGTTAGCCGTGTTTTCTATTCTCAATATTCGCTGATGAAAGAGTGTTACGGTGGGTGTTGAGTTAGAATGTGTTTTGTGTTATTGAAAACCCTGTTATTTTTTTTTTGTTCATATGTCCAATTTCTATGGTTTCAGTATGATGTTGGTTTTTCAATGTGTTTTCTGTTGGTGATTGAGAAGTGTGTTTTTAAAGATAACCCGATTGTTCTGTTCGTCTAGTGAGACACAAAAAAACATCTAATCTGGTTTTTATGTTTTTGTTTTTAAGAAGTTACTGTGTGAGATACCAAACAACATCTGTTCGCCTAGTTACAAATGTTTGTTTTTAATGATTTTGTGGAGTGTTTTTTATGTCAATGATTAGCGATTACATGGTGTTATTGTTTTTATAGTGTTTGATTGTTGTGGTTTAAAGTTAATACATGTCTGAAGTTTATATAGAGTGTTATTGTCGGTTTAGTTTGTGAGTGTTGGTTTTAAAGTTAGTTTTGTGTGAATACCCAGATGCAAAAGTGTGTTATGCAGTGTAGATCCGAAAGTGTGTTTTGTTAGTTGTGTTGTGTTATAGTAAGCAGGTAAGAAAGGTTTGTGTTTTTGTGTTGTTTAAATGTAGTCTTGTGATTTTCAAGTCTTCTGTTTGTATGGTGAGGTTTATTGTATGGCGTCCGGTTATTTGTGTGGTCTATACGAGAATGTTTTTTTGAGTGCGTAGTTGCTGTAAGAAGTTGTAAAATATGGGAGGTTATGAGTTAGTTAGTTTGTTTGTAAGTTATATATGTATGTTGTTTTGTTGGTTTGTAAGTAACACGTTGGTTTTCGGTATGTTAGTTCGGAGAAGCCCACAAAGAGCATACAACACTACTTTTAGAGGTCTAGTCTCCAGGAATGAGGTAAAGAAGAGACCTTTAAGAGTTGTGTGACAAAATAATGGTTTGCTGAATGCGGGATTTCAGCAGAGGTGGACGCTCGTGGAAGAGTTATAGGAAAACAAAAGGCGGAGCTAAACGATCTTCGAAGGAAATATGTTGGAATGATTTTGCTGAACGAAATAAACATGACAAAATAGGAGGTCATGCATCGTTTGATGGAGTATGATAGTTGCGTGATGATGAGAAGATGGAACTTGAAAACATAGCGCAATCAAGAATCATCAAGCGCTTGAATCTATGTTGATATGTTAGTAGAAGCTTTTTGATTATGTGATTAAGAATGTTAAGACTTATGTTTTTGTTTTGGATTTAAAAGGTTTTGGCAAAACCTTAACCTGCCTTTTGTTTTTGCAAGAACTGAAACTTTTTGTGAATTTAACGTTTATGGATTCGAACGGTTACGCATAGGTGGTGTTGATTAATGGTGTTCAACGTATATTGTGTGATGTTATATTTAATTTAGGATAGGTGTGTGTTTTAATATATGTGGTGGTAAGCATAAGAATTTAAGAAGTTGTTTTCTAGAATATTGATCCAGGAGATTAATATCGTAGAATATTGATCTAGAATATACAAGATTGTGAATGATAATATCATTAGGTTGTTAATTTTTTTTGAATGTTAAACTAAATGTCGATTAACAAGGAAAATATCCTGGAACTTATTTAATTTTCATTAATTACATATTAACATACCATAACAAGATAAGATTACAATCCTACCCTTGATAGATGATGTTAATCTAATGATGGAAAATTCTTCCTACACTTTTTAGAAAAACATCACTTTTTATTTTAACCTTTATCTCTCTCTCTCTCTCTCTCTCTCTCTCTCTCTATATATATATATATATATATATATATATATATATGGAGAGGATCATGAGAGAACTCCATTTTATGAAGATAACTAATAATGAAGTATTTTTAATTTAATTAAAAAAAAATATTTTTCAATTTTTTTTCTTTCATCCTTCTTATATGTTGTTATTCTTCACCACAAAAAAATATAAAAATAAAAAAAATAAACAAAATTAACGAGTAATGCATATATGCAATACACCGACTTTTTTTTATAATGCATATGTGCAATAGTATGCATTTTGATATTTGAAATAGTGTCGAATAGCATATATATAGTTGTTTGTATTGTATATTTGTAATAGTGTTATATTATATACAAAAATTAAAAAAATCGATATAGTGCATATGTGCATTACTGTTGTATTACATAAATGCAATAATGTATTTTGCATACAATTATTAGTGTTGTATTTGCATATATTCAATATTGTGTATTAGATAATGTATATGTGTTGTATTATATGCAATAAAACAATATTTTATATATAAAATACACATTAATGCACATACGCATTACATCGACGTTTTTTTATTTTTTATTTTTTTAGGAACAATATCATCTTATTAGAAGCAGGAAAGAAAAAAAATCACAAAATAATTTTTAAAAAATAGTTAAAAATAATTCTTTACTAGTTCTCTAGTTCTCTCTTTAAGATGAGTTCTCTCTAGATCTCACCCCTATATATATATATATATATATATATATATATATATATATATATCTTTCCAATAAAATTTTAATTTCAATTAACAAACTTTATTAAACGAAACAAGTAGACCTCAAAATTACCCGAATTTGATGCTTCTATTATTATACATAGATTTTTTACGGGTTCAAAATTTTAATAGTCGTCTTTCAATCATTTAAATTGGTGGCTTATATTTTGGCTTAATTATTATTCTTCTAATTATAATTCTAACTCTCATAAAAACCCTCATAAATTTTCCGTTTATGGAAAGATTGTACGATTTGTATTAACAAATGTTATTCCGTTTTTATAAAATTCAAACAACGTTTAGAAAACATAGATTTATTAAATCAATGTATGGTTTCGATTATCAAATGTCTACCAATAAACTTTTTGTATATTTTTACTATTTAAACTACCAAGATGTTTTCATTTTTTGTCAACACATTTTTCTTTCATATAAATCCGCGACACACTAATATTTGAATACATAATATTTGTTGTCTTAAATATATAGAAAGTTACCATAAATCCCAATATATGTAGTTTGACATAATTTAATGTTTTTTACTGCATTATAATTCTTACGCTTCACAAACTTGAAAACCTTTTTTTTATCTTGTACCGTATATTTTCGCACGTTCAGTACTTATGTTATAAATTATATTTTCAACATCTTTTACATAGCTTAGTTTTGGTAGATTATTTGTTTTGTTAATATCATATAATGTTTATTTTGAGATGATTTTATAATAGAAAGTCATAATTACATTTTCCTAAATATCTTTATTTATTATCATGAATCTTAAAATTTCAAATTCAAAAAACCGTTAAACAATTTATTACCCTAAATTAGAGGCTTATCTTTTTATAATTAATTTGTTAGTTAAATATTTGAAACACGTTTTTGATAACTAATTAGTTAAAGATGTAGAATTTGTGTATTAATGATAATCACTTTCTTATTCAGAAATTTAGTCTAACCAATTATCCATGAACTTAGTCAATGTTTTGTCTGAATCAAATGAATTTTAAGAATCAAATTATGGCGATAGAGGAGCAAAACCAGCTATCCCATTTAATTAGTTAAATTGGTTGAATTTTTTGTTAATGTAAAACATTATTTATGCCAAAGAATTAGCTTTGTCTTTTCATAAAACATAGGTTTGTCATAAAATTATCAACCATAAGTTATCTATGAAAACTTAAATGGTATTTAACCTATACATTTTTTTGATCTCCATTCAACGCACAATTTTTTAACACACAATATGTCAACAATCAATCTTGGTGGTTTGCAATTTTTTTGATGAAAGTTTTTCTATTTCTTTTTGTCGTTTTAAGTTAAATGATATTCTTTGTTCGGAGTAGACAACGGTATGTTGGTTTTTTTGTGGAGTAAAATCCTTCGTTATATCAATACAATCATATGTCACGTCATATACATTTTTATTGTCTACATTTTTAAGTTGTTCATATTTTTCATATGATAACCTTATTATATTATAGATGTCTTCAAAATCAAAGAAGCGAAATATTATTGAAACATCGTCTTCAATAAGAGAAGTAATTCAAACGGTTAGTCAATTTAATATCTTTTGTGTATCATTTAAACGCTACATAACAATGCATTTTTTTAAACGTGCAATGTCAATGGCAAGACAACCACTCAGCATCATTTCCAACGTGTTAATATTTCAAGTTTTACGCGTTAATAGGATTTCATATCTTTATATGTATTTTGTCTTGTTATTATATTCTACCTGTTCAATAACAAGAAATCAAGATATTTGCAACTTAATGAAGAAAACAGATCTGATTATATGGGACGAGGCTCCTATGACACATAAATGTGCTTTTGAAGCCTTGGGTGGGACTTTAAAATATGTTTTAAAAGGTGGTAACCGTAACAGTTGTGAAGATCTATTTTTTTTTTGGGGGGGAGGGGGTAATTTTTTTGGGGGGTGATTTTACACAAATTCTACCAGTGGTACAAAATGGATCACAGAGTGTCATTGTTAATGCTTCACTTAGTTCGTCCCACATTTGGTCAAAATGCAAGGTGATTAGGTTAACAAAAAAGATGAGGTTAGTTGTCGGGTGTCAATCAACATATATGGAAGCTACTAGAAGATTTGCAGAATGGTTGTTAGAACTTGGTGAAGGAAAAATTGGCGGTTAAAATGATGGCCAAGGCATTATAGATATACCAGGTGATGATCTTTTGATTGGTGATTCATATGATCTGATTTTTGATTTGATTGATTTTGTATACCTATCATTATTGGACAAATTTAATGATATTACATACTTTCAAGAAAAATAAACTTACATATTTAAATGAGGTTGTTCAAGACATTAATGACAAGTTTTTATTAATTTTTTTTGGAAAAGAAGTTGAATACCTCAGTTCTGATAGTTTAGATCAGTCTGATAGTATCGGGCATGGTTTCGATCTAGCATTACACTCACCAGATTTCCTAAATGGTTTAAAAATGTCAGGAATGCCTAACCATAGATTGGTTCTAAAATTTGGTGTCCCAATAATGTTATTACGAAATATTGATAAAAAGAACGGTTTGTGCAATGGTACTAGATTCCTAAATGGTTTATTGAAGTAAAGGTTATTTCATGTACTAATATTGGTTATCGCACTTATATAACTCATAGTGGTTTAACCCATTCAGATAAGAAACTTCCATTCAAATTGAAACGAAAAAAATTTCCAGTTGCCGTTTGCTTTGCAATGACCATTAACAAAAGTCAAGGGCAGTCACTAGCAAGAGTTGGCATATACCTACGAGAACCGGTGTTTACACATGTGCAACTATATGTAGCTTTATTACGAGTGAAGAGTAGAGACAGTGTTATAATGCTTATATTAGACAAGGAATGTAAAGTTACAAATAAAACTACAAATGTGGTTTATAAGGAAGTGTTTAGTAGTTTATGAATTTTTATTATGAAGTTTTAATTATATTTCTAAGCATTGTAAATTGAATGTTATTTTGGTTGAAAACTATGTTTAATAATCATTTATTTTGGTACTGGTATTATTATCAACTATATATCATGTTTCTGTCACAACAAATATACATCATAAACTATCTTGTCGTTTAAAATTAGGTGTGAGTGTTACACGATTTATATTTTTTCACCCGTGTCGTGCACGTATCAATAGCCTAGTTCTTATTGTTATAAAATAGAATAAAAATAAAAGATATGCAAAGATCAACTTTTACATCATTTCCTTATTGATGTTACAAACAAGTCAATATGCCAGCTTGTCTTTGGAACGTTGAAGTTGCTACAATCAATGGATTTTCAATTCATTTTCTTTATTGTGTTTCCTTGTATGAGATGAAGACTCCATCTATTTAATATTCTTTTTCTTTATTTGTAATGTACAACAAAAACCATAACAATAATAAAAACAATTCTCTGTTATTTCTTAAAAGACTTATTATTTTGTTTGCTTTAAGATATATTGTAAATAGATTATTAGCAATGACTGATAAAATATTAACCTATTTTCAACCTGTAAATAATAATACAAGATACTTGGTATAATCTCACTCATAACCGAGTCATTGGTAGGTTCTTGCATGTGAGGAAGTGATGAAGACAAACATTTCTATCCTTATGGTTAGAGAGATTGATTTCGTTGAGACCACTCGGACTCATTAAAACACAGAGTATCTATATGAATCGGTGCATACAATATATGAATATATGAAGTAGAAAAAAAAAACAATAAAACAAACTAATAAAGTATCTAAATGAATCAGTGCAACCAATAAACAATGATAACAGTAAATAATAAGAATACTTTATTATATGAACACTTCCATCACATTTCAAAGTTGCAAACATGACATCTGTTTAAAGGAAGAAACAAGGGAAAAAAAGAGTACAAGTTCAATATTATGAGGGCTTAATGTAAATAATTTACTGACCCTCAAGAATATTTGAAATGGTCCTCAAAAAATGAGGATATAACACCTTCGGCTATAAATAAAATCATGAAACACAAATTGATAAGATAGCGAAACAAGAAATATATTTTTAAGCATAGTCATCAGCAGCTGGAAGTGCCTCATAGGATCCAATGAACACATCACCGTAGATGAGCCCAGCTAGCCCACCACCAATCAATGGGCCGACCCAGTAAATCCAGTTTTGAGAGAAGTCTCCAGCAACAACAGCAGGCCCAAATGATCGAGCTGGGTTCATTGATCCACCGCTGAAAGGACCAGCGGCCAAAATGTTGGCTCCAACAATGAACCCAATTGCAATTGGTGCAATGGTTCCAAGTGAGCCCTTTTTAGGATCAGCCGCGGTGGCATAAACCGTGTAAACTAGAGCAAAAGTAATAATGATCTCAAAAACAACTCCTTGAATGCCACTCATACCATCTGCAACTCCATGTGTTGGGACGGCCTGTCAAATACCAAATATATAAGCACACATCTAAATTTGTTAACCAAACATTATTTTAGCATATATATTTTTTTATTAGTAACCATCCATGTATGATGACTTAATATGTTTTAGATGCAAAGTGGGTACAAACTACATATAAGTTTATACTAAAATATTATACGAATAAAAGTGTAAGAAAACTTACCAATCCACCCGTAACGAATTGAAGGAGAAAGCATGCAACGATGGAACCGAGGCATTGGGCGATCCAGTAAAACAAGCCTGTTATGATGGTGATATTACCGCCAATCGCCAACCCGAATGTGACTGCTGGATTCAAATGGCCACCTGAAATGTTGGCTGCCATTGATACGCCAACAAACAATGCAAGAGCATGGGCTATTGCTATCGCAACTAACCCTGCCGGGTCTAATGCTGCATCTGATGTGAGTTTGCCTGATAATTTATAAAGTCGACTTTATATTAAATTCATAATAATTTTGAGATTACGAACATTAAATTTCTTATACGGTATTGGAAAGTTTACAAGTATATTAGCTCTGGTCCCATATATGTTTATAAAACAAAGATAAATGATTATCATCTTTCATAATAAACTAACTTTATATCAGATATACGTATTGAATCAACTGCATGTATAAGTACATTCACTAACCAAGAATTACTTTCATATGTCAAGCTTTAAATTGAATTCTGTCAAGCTCAATGTTGAAATCCATTTTTAAAGCTTTTTTTGGTTTATTAAGTGTAAATGGTGTCCTTTGTGTAACATATAAGCACGCCCTGCTTGCGGTGCGCGCATATAATGTATATATGTGTGAACCCTCGGGTGGGCAAAAGTAAAATTGCACTAATTTTGACGTTATTTTACTAATCTCGTGAAAATAACGTTAAAAGTGGCGGAAGGTTAATCAGGCATCGTGTGGTGGCGTTGATAGCCGAAAGACAAGGGCACATGCACCGATCAGCCGGTGTCCCGATGATTGAGTGCTATGTGCCTTATGTCCAAGGCTTGATGCAAAACTACTATCGAGCCGGGGGTCTCACCGGAAGCAGCCTCTCTATCCCTATGGGATAGAGGTAAGGCTGCCTACATCTGACCCTCCTCAGACCCTACCATAGCATTGCTATTGGTGGGATATACTGAGTACGATGATGATGATGATGATGATGTGTAACATATAAGCCTTCAAGTCATTGAATTTTGTAAAACTCAAAACCCAACAAAAAATTTTGAACACGTGTTAGAAACATCAACATACCGTAAGCGATGGCTGATCCAACACCAGCAAAGACAAAAAGAAGAGTGGCAATGAATTCGGCTAAGTAAGTCTTGAGTGAACCAGCACTTAAAGAGTCACCAATGGAACCAATAGCCAATTTCACCATATTTTGGATTGGAGATAGAACACTAGAAGTCAGAATGTGATATGGTTGACTTGCTAAATGTGTGATTTGCAAATGGGTTCATCAAGCTTAATATAGTGCATGATTTCATAATAACTCAATTATTTACCTTTTAAGTGGGGTGGATATAACTTGTGGCTATGAAGGGCCCAATGTATAGAGAATTTGTGCTGGCACCGACCGTGGGGCCAAGATGGCTACTTTATGACCGTTGATTGGCGCCGATCCACCGGCCTTCATTTGAATATATTTGTTGCATAAGACATTTCAAAAGTTATATTCATAATTAGATGTGTGAAATGAATAATATGAACAGAGTTTTAAATAATTTTAGTAGCACTTTTATATATATTCTAATTGTTAGTCCTTATCAGTTATTAGTTCTCAACAATGCAACATCAATACATCATGGATTCATGGTACTAGTGATTTTGGTCCACAAATTTTGCTCATTCGTTTCTATTGAGAGCCGAAAGTGGAAGGGGAAATTTAATACTATAAAACAGATATTTTAATATTATTTGAGTTTTTTTTAAAGGCTATTAAAAAAAAGATTATTTATGGTATTTAAACAGTTACCACTAAGGGTGACAATGGTGTTTAATTGACGGGTTGGTCGGTTAACGGGTTGAAATGTGTTACCGGTACCCGACCCGTATTATTATTCGTATCAAAGAACCCTAACCCACATACACATATAAATCCTAGTCGACCCAAACATGACCCGTTTAACCCTCACACACATAAATACGGGTCGATCAAAATATAATCCCGTTTAACCCATTTAGAGTCGGAGGAGTAATATGAATATATTTTTTGAAAAATATTTTAAAAAAATTTTGAAAACTGATTGGAAATTGGAAGTGTTCTTAAAAAAAATGAAAACATAAAAAACAAAAATATAATATAATTATAAAGTTTCTTTGATATACTTAAATGGGTTAACGGATCAACCCATTTTTATACGCGACAACCTGAAACCGACCTATTTTTAAAACTGGTCAATGTGAACCTGAGATATTTATTTAATGGGTTGTATTAATCAATCAAAAACCTGTTTTTCTTCGTGTCAGGTTCGAATTGTATCAACAATTGTTGCCCCTTACTCACCACTAAAAACAAAATTACCATGGTTCATGCAAGCTATGCAAAATTACAAATATATTTTTTAAAATGGCTCAAAGCTATATAATTTTGGCAATTTGGCAGTTGAAAAATTAATAATAACAATTAACACCTCATACTATTTGAATCTAGAATATGCTGATTAATAAGACATGACACTTTAATTAAAGTATTGTTAGTATTAATCAATATCCATTGAATAAATCAAGTATGCGGAGCTTTTAATAATCGAGTGGATAAGCGACGTTCATTTAAATATTAGCACAAAACAATAGCTTAATATGTTTATTTAATTTGATTACTGACGATCATGGTGCATTTTTAATTAAAAGTGTGGAACAAAAAATTGGGGATTAGTTGTCATGTTTTAAATAAAGTACATGCCAACAAGATTGCAAAGTTTAATGATTGCATTGGATTGCCAACAAGATCAGTTGTTACAAAAGCATCTCTAAACCTTCATAGCATATGCTAGGCCGTGAAAATAATCAAGTTTTAGATTGTCATATTAAACCTGTTTGATAAATATAACGTGTTCAGGTTGATCGGTTAATTAAACTAGTCATGCTCAGCTTGATATATTTAATCCATTTATATAAACATGTTGACCCGCTATATGTTTAATTATGCAGTCGACTCGTCAACCCAATTTTAACTAGTTTAGCCTACTTTGTTACTCATCAAACCGATGTAACACGTTTGCAATTTGATTATTACCCACCAACCTACTTGACATGTTTAGATAAATGGGTTAAATGTGTCGTGTTTGCGTTATACGATTCAGAATGTATGCAACTTAGGGTTAATCTTTTTAACACGAAAAAGTTAGACTCGGGAGCACATGTGTTTCTCTTGTAATGGTTCAAACAAAATTAAGACAAATGGAAGAGAAAAATCACAAAACTAAAACACAATGGGGATTCAAAACGATGAAACGAATTCATGAGGGTACAAACGCAGAAATCAAGAGAATATAAAGATGGATTAGGGTAAAACGAGGACTTCTTTTTTATAAAATTAATTGAATTTATAGAACTATGCAATATCCTTTAGCATAGTTGTAATAAGGTATATTTGTTTTTATTAATCTCAACTATTGTCTTTTGGAAACTGTCGGGCCCAACTAACGAATTGGTTGCTAACGGTCTCAACTTTTAACGTATTTGTTCCTAACGGTCCGCGACTAACAAAATCCTAACACCGTTAGTTACAAGTCGCCAAAAATACGTTTTTTTGCTGGAAATGTCACATTTTTTGCTGGCAAACACCACCTGAACACCGCCACTACCACCAACTGACTCTCCGCCAACCAACCACCACCACTTGAGCACCATCAACTGATTCCAACGATGGTTTTACAGTTCTGACGACGTCAATAATTGGGGCTTTTACAAGAAACATGTTCTTACAGGTCCGATACAAAGTTAACAAGATGTTCGGGACGAAAATGTTGAGTTTTTGAGAAACAAATGTTAGTTTGCCTGCAAAAAAATGTCTTTCCGGCGACCTGCAACTTACGGTGTTAGGATTTTGTTAGTCGCGGACTGTTATGAACAAATACGTTAAAAGTTGTAACCGTCAACAACCAATTCGTTAGTTAGAACCGGCAGTGACTAAAAGACGATAGTTGAGATTAATAAAACCAATATACAAAAATGAATATCAACCTTTCTTTTTTTTAATCATAAACTTGCACATGACTCATGTGATATGAGTTGTATTGAGGTAGTGCAGGGATGGTATGCCCTTAATTATTAGTGATTACCAAAACAAGTAAAAGTTATCAGAAAAACACATGCACATCTGATTATTGTTCCAGAGTTAAATTTAAATATTAGCATAAAACAACATGCTATAATAAGTTTTATTTATTTACTATAATAATATATGGCCACTACGTTGCATTTATATTTCAAAATGGAGTAGGTAATAGAGGAAAGTGCAGGACAACAAAGCGTTTAGTATTGTAAAGGTTAAGAACAAGATCGCATCCACAATTAGTAAATGTGGTCAAATGAGTATATGGATTATAATATTTGATCTCATTTAAAAGTGGCTTTAGATGCTATCATAACCTATGGGTATCAATTATCAATTTAAGTGATGATTTTTTTCTTGTAAAATTGTTCAAATAGTTCGTGACTAGAAACTAATTTAAGAAAGAACTTCATCTCGATTAGTCTAGTTGCAAATGAACCGAGCTTGAGCTATGATCAGCTCGCTGGTTAGCTAGCTCATATAATTGATAAGTATTTTGTTTTTGGATTGTGTACACCAACTCCTTTTAAAAGAGTTTGATAAAACTTGTTTTATGTAATGATTGGTATTCTTAACTAGCTTAAAATACACAAAATTTGAATAAAATACTACATGGAGATTTGATACCCCCCTAGGTGGGGGACCAACCCGTAGCAAGCCCCGAAATTGTTCAAAAAGCGGTCGAGGAAGACTCTTCGTGAAGAGTGAAGATGTGAGCCGCATGGAGTTTGGTTGGAAATAATATAGTGTATAGTTGACCATCCGATGATACAAGTTTCCGAATAAAACGGTAGTCAATATCTATATGTTTGGCGCATTTATATGAAACACGATTTTGACCAAGGAACAAGGAACTCTCTTCACATAGAAGCGTACCAATGGCCAATGGCGAATGATTCTTTAGGGCCTGGGGTGGCCCCGGCCCCTGTTTTTTTACGCAGTAGTGTAAATTAACCCTTTTCATCATAGATTTTTTATACGTAGTGTAAAATGTAGCCATTTTCGGCCGAAACTTTTTATACGTAGTTAAAAATTTAGCCATTTTTGGCCGAAATTTTTTATGCATAGTGTAAATTTAGCCGTTTTCGGCCAAAAATTTGAGCCCGTCCCCTTTGTTTGTAAAATTTTGTATACATTTTGAGCCACCCCCCCCCCCCCGGCGTGTTAGTCCATGCTTCGCCATTGCCAATGGCAAAACATGAAGTTTCATAAAAGGTGGGTGAGCCATATTGTCTATGCAGTCGTGTTAGCCATAGCTAGCTTACACCTTGATCGAGAAACCATTGGTTGCCTTTTAGCACTCCATGAAACAAGATCTCCACTCAAATGAACCACGTAGCCATATTTGGACCGTCGAGTCTCAATAGCCAATACGCATGGACCAATTCGAGTATCCCACTAGGTGAGTTTTAGCCGGTCTACGAGTCTATCAAACATAAGACCATATGATTCCTTGACAGATCGCAAAATACGTTTAACGAATTAAAAATGAAATGTGTAGGGGGCTACAGGAGAAAATTGCTTGCTTGATTCACTTCACAAGAGAGATCAAGTCTAGTAATGGTGAGGTACTTAAGGCACCGACCAAGGACACTAGACATATAAAGAGTTTGATCATGAAAAGACGATCTTTGTGAAGTGAAAGAATCAATGAAAAAAGTGGAGTGCTCATGAGTTTTGCATAAAGAATAAGAGAACGAATTTAAACGAATGAACGTTCACGGATAAAATTAATGAACTCAACATATATTCGTTCTGTTGGTTTAACTAAACGAACAAAGAGAAATTGCTCATGTCCGTTCATTTATTGAAAAGTCTAATAGAAGCGAACTCTTTTGTCAATAGTCGATTCATTTACATGTCTATAACCAATGAATGAGATTAGAGGTGTACAAATCGGGTATTTTCATGAATCTGTTTCGGGCATGTTCATCAAAAGTCAAGAACCGGGTCAGGTAGGAACCTGTTTCGGGTATGGTCGGATTTCTTACTCGTTTTTCGGGTTTTATCGGGTTTAGCTGGGTCGGTCCACGTTTTGACCGGGTATAGGTGGAACTGTTCCGACAAGTCCGGGTATGCGTATAGAGGAACCGAAACCTAATTCGTAGCAATGGTTCGGGCAAGACCAGGTCCCGTTTCTGGTTGGGTACACCGTCTGGATCCGGGTTTTTTGCCCACTTCTAAATTGGGTAAAAGACAAAAAAGGCCCATACGGCCCAACAATTATGAAGCTCAACAAAGGGTTGGTGGCCGGGCCCTTTGCCCAACTTTGACCGCCCCATTAACTCAAAATCGAAACACAATCTCTCCCATTCCATTCCCCCCTTCATTCCATTTCTTCTCCCATTTCATTCCCTAGAACATACGAGTCTGTTTTATGCCGAGAGTTACTTGAAATTGAATTAAAAATCTCAAAATGAGCCGAGGCTTGAGGAGGCAGAGCCTCAAATAAAACTAAACTTATTGAGTCCGAGCTCGAGCCATGTATGAGAATTTGTTTAGGCTTGTTGTGCCTTATTGAGCCTTATATGTTGTTAAATTTTAAGTATTTTGGACTTTTATGTATTAATTTCACACTACACTGTTGAGCTCGAGCCTAACTTTGGTTCATTAATGCACACCAGCTCGAGCTGAGCTTAGGATCGTTTAAGGTTTTTTTCTCAACATATAAAATTTTAATAAATATATATAATAATTAATAAATACTAAACAAGATGAACTCGAGCTTGAAAACACGACTCGCATGCCAAGCTTGAGCTTTTGAAACAGAGCTTGAAACGAGCCATGTTCTCGTAAGTCAAAATGAGCAGTTGAGCTCGGGCATGGCTCGGCTTGTTTACACCTTAAACCATAGCTCGATATTGCTGCATACCAGCTAGTTTGTTGTTTATTGCTGTAGAGATGCTTTTTTTATACATGTTTTACTGCTGCTTTGTATAATTTACGTGTGATCTGTTGTACATAATCTCTGCCATTGGACTCTAGTTAGCGTCCAGTCTCTATAGACTCGTTCATTTATCTGGACTCCAAGTGTTTGATTGTTTGTTTCAATGAATCAAATCTTCTGCTAGCCTAATAATGCTTAGTTTGTTATCTGTATTTCGGTTTGTAATATCTAAAAACTTCATTATTAAATAATCGCAATAAATATTATGTTAAATGCTTTGAATTAGGTTATCATGTAGTCATGCTTAATAGTAACAGTTGATGATTTAATTGTTTATGTGACAACAATATAGGTAAAGTAAAGTAAGAGTGAAGAAGGAAGTATTTAAGCTAGCGAAAGGTTTCAGGGGAAGAGCGAAGAACTGCATCAGGATCGCTAGAGAAAGGGTAGTATAGAGACAGACGTAACAAAAAGCGTGACATGCGTTCCCTTTGGATAGAACGCATTAATGCTGGCACTTGTGTAGATAGTGTATGTTATGTTTTTTATCTTAATATCATGTCACATACATATATATACGGGTCATGGTTGATTAATTGTGGTTAATGATATCAGGTGAATTACGGTAACTTCATGCATGGGCTTGTGAAAGACAACATCCAGCTAAACAGGAAGGTTCTGTCTGAGCTGTCAATGCATGAACCGTATAGCTTCAAGGCTCTTGTTGATGTTTCGCGCACTGCTTTTCCTGGAAACAAGAACATGATACCGGCTCCGAAGAAGGAAGGCCTTAAGATTTTGGTTTGATCACAACTCTTTCTAGTTATTTTTACTTTGAAAACCTTGTTTAGACATGTTCAAGTGTATCAAACATAATTTCCTACCATAGTACCTTACATATATTTCTTGATCCATCTTCTATTTCCTCAAAAAGTGATGCATGTTGTTCCGTAAGGACTGTTATGAAAAGGGTTATGTAACTTGAATTTAAACAGCCACAAGAGGTGGATATTGATTATCCTAGTCTAGTATTCGATTGTAAAATTGTATCTCATATGTGTGATCGGTGCCCAATTACTGATTACCCGTCGGGTTCACAGCCCTCTGGATATCCGGGTACACAAACTTATGTGGTTAAAAGTTATCCATTCAGATTCCTAAAGTTGACGTGAAATATTAGATAATCAAGTTTATTTATAACAGTTTTTGGTAATTTTGAGTTTCTAACAGCTTCAAGATACTAGTATTTGTTATATTTTCTAAGATAAAAAATATTTTGTTTTATGATAAGTTATGAGATTGGGTTCGTGTAATTACGTTTCAGTTTCCTTCTTTTTCTTTACCGGCTTAAGTTTTTCTTATTGGTTCAGATCGTCTGTCATTGTTTGTGCAACCAATTTGAGATACTGGGTTACTAACTAGATAATAGTGGCGATTTGTTGTATTCAACGGCGTTCAGAGAATCCGAGCATATGATTCCTAACTAAAAAAAGATATCACTAGTGTCCATCTCCATTTCAATGGTCACCACATTCCAGTTTGATTTTTTGAAGCTATAGGGATGTTTTTGGGATGAATGGAAACATGAATTCTTTGGGAAAATTTTGTGGGTAATGAATTAATGATACTAACTGCTAAATGCGAGTTTATGCTACTTCATGAGAGTAATGATATTAAGATTAAACATCATATCCCACTTAACATTGTCACTTGTCACATGTTATAAAGTGTGAGTATATAAGTTGATGTAACGTAATAGTACTGAACTAAACTTGTAATTGTGAACCCAATCTATCTATCTATCTATATAATTGTCTACCATAAAATCCTACATGTCATTCTCACATTGCTCCCACCCCCTCTAGAGTCACCAGATTGCTTGATTTCTAAACGGAAACATCTCATTGATTTAACCCGGTTTGACCCGTTTAACCCTTACACGGGTCATAATATCTCAAAATGATAGCCAACAGGCACGGAGTTACCATACCAATAAACGATCGTCCCCTCTCATCTCCTTCCTTCTTCATCCTGAAACACCGACTAGACCATCCATCCCCCTGCAAGATTCGTTAGCGTCATCATCAGCCTAAATTCATTTTTCTCCACCGATTAGACATACTTCACCAGTTCCATATTTGATTTATAAATTAATATGAATGTCATAATGTGTAATTATATAGATACAACGTTTTAGGTTTAGATAATAACAATGGGTATGCAAACGCATACCTTCAATAAGAAAGATCCTAATGAGTTATGTGACAACCATAATTCTATGGTTCTGAACAGACGATTGAAGGCTGGAACACTGTTCTAGATGTGATGGATTAGGTATAGCTTATCTGTGGTTGTGATTTTCTTTTTTTGGATGGTCTTACGTGTTTAGAAACTTGATTGCGTTTATAGAATAATTTTATTGAATTAGGCTTGGGACATAAAACTAGGGCTGATGATATGCCAGGTCTAATTTCTCAAGTTTTATGCATAACTGCATTAAAATTTACCCTTGGATCTCAAACTAAATGCAAAATTAAGTTATCATGATTTGGAAAAAAAAATACTGCTTACTTCAAGAATCACGACTTTTACCACATTGTACTCAAGAACAGCTTATGCATATTGTGGATTCAGCGGACGTATTTGACATTTTTAAACATAGTTTTCCTGAACAAAAATCATGTTTAAATTTGAGATATTATAAGTATTATATGTTATGCAGGACCGAGATTTAAGTCCGGTTAGTGATACGCTATGGAAGAAGTTCTAAATGAAACAATTTGGTGCTAAAAGCACCAGCGTTGTAGTTGAAAGAAAAGAGAGTTTTGTTTAAACGGAGACAATTGCATGAGTACTAATATTTTCTTTACAATCAAAAGTTTTCGTGGCTCACTTTGTATTCTGTTGTGTGTATCATAATCAAGTTGCTAAAATGAACTTAACATTTTGTTAGTATCTAGAACATGACAACTTTTAGAATGATAGGACAATCGTGCAACTATCTTAGCTTTAACAAAGGGTATTTTGGTTTGTTTGAAAATGATGAAGATAGGAATTACTTAGCTAAATTAGTATTTTTGTGCATTTTTGACTTTTTGTTAGTCAAGGTTGAATTTGTGAGATTATTGACTTTTTGGTCAGCTTTGATTGATTGAACAAAAAAGATATCTATAAAGTTCAAGAACATGGTATTGTCTAAACTCTTTAGCCGAATCTTCAAAGTCAACTTCTTTAGCAAGCATAAAACAAAAAAGTCAACCGGACGGGCAACAAAATTTTCATTACCGATGATTGAAGGGCTGCTTGTGTGGCATATTTAATATGCAACTCTCCTGAGCTGTTTCAACCTGACTGTCACCTCACCTACAAGGTTTTCAAAAGAGATATCTCACTTAACAGTTGCATTTAGCGTTTTGTTTTAGATGTATGTATACTCACTTTTCTTTTTTGTAAGGCACTCACTTTTCTAATTGAAGGGAACTTATTGTTGATTTGAATATCGTCGCGTGGGAAGTTGCAGGTCTGCGCTTACTTTAATGTTTAGTATACTTACAACATCTTAAGGTTGTATTAACAAAAGTTTAGAATTTACGCTTTGTCCTTTTGTTACAAAACTGTTTTTCTATAATGTAGAAAGAAGTATAATGAAAACGCACAAAATAAAGGTATTAAATGGCAAAATGTTGAACATCACTTTTCGGGATACAATAATTTAGTAAATATATCTTTTTTTTTCAAACGGGTCATTTTGGTATAATATCTTAAAACAACTTCTTGAACTGGTATAAAAGTTTGGTTTACCAGAATTTGGGAAAAATATCAGAATAGCCCTTGAATATAGTTATGGCTCCTACTCTAAGTTTGAAACTCCCCAAATATCTCTTGGACTAAAAACAATTTGACCCATTAGCAAGATATTAACCATGACCTGTATCTATCCAAACTGCTCTTTTTAATTTGACTTTCAAGAGTCAAACAGCAGTCCTATGAAACTCAATATAATAATCATATGTCACAGGTCTTTAAGTTTATATTACATTACCTTAATACAACTTTAGACATTCAATATAAATATAATACCTTCATAAGTAGCAAATAAAATTACCTATACTTCTTGAGACCTTTTTATTATTATAATAATTATTATTATCATTATTGGTGGTGGTGTTGTTATTATTATTATTATTATAATATCCATGTCTCGTGTTTCAGATTCAGATTGCTTAGCTAAAGAAGAGTAGCAGACAGGAGGCTATAGGAAATGGACAGCAATTATTACTATACCAAATCTTTTCAGTAATTCTAGCATGACAGATACATTGTTGTTAAAGATACATAAACATGATCAAACTGCAGGTCAATTCTGGATGTATGTGAAATAACTTAGTGATTCTTGAAGTAGAGTTTAAAAAGGTTTTGGTTTCACTGACATTTTAGATTTTATAACTAATAAGAAAATAGTGATCATTGTCTGATTATCAAGAAAACATCATGATGTTGGGAATGAAGGAATCCTGATGGCATGTAAATTCTTGTATATCTATTCATTTCGTATGATTGTTGTCATGGTGTGGAATCAAATCCTCAGTTGCCTGAGGTAAAAGGAAACCTACACCAAAAAAAATCCAATATCCCACTATTAAACCAAGAGTTTATCATGCTAGAAACACGGTCACAAACATATAATCAAACAAATTTATGTGTTCATGTTTAGTCGTTTAAAACGTTCACGAATGTAATGAACACAAATGAACAAAAACAAACTTAAATGAAGATAATAGAACAAACATAAGCGGACACAAATACAAGTACCTTTTATGTTTTTTATTTATATAAATAACTACTTGCGTATTTATTTAAATTTAAACGAACGAACGTAAATGAACGAACTGATAAACCAACATACACAGACGTTCATGAATATAAATAAACAAACAAAACGTGTGTTCGTTCGTTTAATTAAATAAACAAAGTAAGTGAACTTCTCGCCGAACTGTTCACTGGCAGTTCAAGAACGTTCGTTTTGTTTATATGTGTAGTCGTTTTTTTCTTCCAGAGGTTCAAAGGACCTCCAAAATGTGGAACTAAATATCATCATGAATATGTAGTTAAGGTAGTTTAGAAAATTTAAATAGGCTTTGTTGCTTCAAAATTTAACTTTTGGGCTATAAATATGCGATGATTACTCATGTGATTGCTTGTGATGTCGGATTTTTGTTTATAATTAGAGGCGTGATATTCTAGCGATGACAACATCTAATTTCCACTATATTCCAATTTAAAAAACTTGCAAATATAAATAGTTATAGATATTTAATCTTAAAATTGAAATTAATATATATGTAAAATGTTTTATATATATATAAATATTACGAATAATAATAAAACACAAAAATACTAATATTTAACCCTTTTAAAAAATGCCTTGTCACGTATCTATCAGAAAACTTTCATTCAAAAACTTAAATAAACAATAATGCAAACAACACATATTTGTTCTATTCTCTTGCGGATATTCAGTCTGCATAAGCCGAATGTTCACCTCTGTGACTCTTACAACCGGCTAACCTCATAGTTTATGAACAAATATAAACATGTTAGTTTGTTTAAAACATGAACGTTTTCGTTTACGTTCGTTCATTTTAAAATCTAAACGAGCAGTTCATGAACATAAATGAACATAGTTGAAAAAGGTAAACAAACATATATAAATAAATGTACACGAATACAAACAAACATAACGAATATAAATGAACAATATAAAACATTATGTAGATAATTAGTTAAATCTTTCATTCGAAAATAAAAATAAACAAACTTAATAAATGAACATAAATGGATAAAAATATGTTCAAATATATAAAATTTGAATGGATATAACAAATTTTCTTAAAATAAATAAAAACAAAAAACTAATTACAAAGACATATTTATAAAATGATTAAAAACAAAAAACCTGAATAACCCGTGTGACATGCAGGCTAAAGCTAGTATCGTATATATAGATTCTAATAACATGCAAATCTTTATGCTGGTTTATACTTCTCTATGGCTTTTGTACTTTTGGGCCTGTCTCATTTAAAAAAACCCACCAAAATGATGTCATCAAATAATACTTCACGGCTTACACTTTACAGTTTTACACTCTAAAACCCACCTACCTAACTTAATTCGATAAGCTATGGGCTGTTGAATGGACCAATCCGAAGTGTAATGACTAATGTAATAGCAAATCGTGTAATGTTGACATGAAGATGGATTGTAGAAAAAGCATTTGGTATGAGTATCCATAGTAGGGATAAGATCGATATCGTATATGTACCCGTACCAGTATCGAAAATACCAACACCCATATCAATAAAACTGAGTACTGAGTATCAAACGGATACCAAAATACCCGATAAAACCTCTACATATTTCTTACGGGTACCAAGTACCGAAATACTCGTATATGTACATGTACATGTAACGTACCTGTACCCTTAAGTATCGAATATCGAAATCCAAAAATCTTGGTACTGAAACATGTACCGAATAGACTAAATCGGTACGAGTATTCAAGAAAAAAATAATCCCATTCCTGACTAATAGTATACTAGTACCGTATTGATATATTCTTTACGGTATTTGGTACCCATTCCACAAATTCAATATCAGTATTTTCAGGTGCAGGCATCAATGATGAGCATTTAGTAATGGGTAGTTGTATTGTGCCAATACCATATCAATAATAGGCATGTAAATCAACCGTTTGTGTTCGTTCATTTAACTTTAAACGAACACGAATACTTAATCGAACACATATTTTGTGTCCGTGTTCGTTTATTTAAAAAAATGAACATGTTCGTGTTTGTTTAAAATCTAAACGAACGGTTCACAACCATAATTGAACCAAGATAAACAAACGTAAATGAACATATATAAACAATTGTAAATGAACACAAAAAAAACATATATGAACACACTTAAATGAGCACAGATGATTATAACCATTATGTAGATGACTTTTCAAGATTAACATTTAATTATTTTCTATTAACATGCAAACGAACATAAATAAACAAACGTTCATAAACATAAATGAACAAACAAAACGTATTTTCACATCCGCTCATTTAATTAAATGAACACTAATTTTTGTTCATGTTAATTGTTTTATTAAATAAACGAACATAAGAAACATGCTTACACCTTCAAAATAAAACCTAGGCACCTGATAAACGAATAATCTTGGAAATGGAGGAATTAGCAGCCCTGGAGAGGCGACAGGCTCAAATCCTCCATAAAATCACACAACTGGAGCTCTCAATCCTTCCTGAATCCAACAATTCTCACACCGGCGAACAACATTCCACCACCGGAACCGAGGCTCGCCTCTCCGCCGTCCTCGTTGCCGGCGGCGTGAAGGACTTCGCATTCAAACGCGTTCCGTCCGATTACTACGATTGGTCATTAGAGGCTCGAAGAGACGTTCTGGCCGCTGCTTCTATTCATCATCTCTGCAAAAGCATTGTCCTGGTATTGTATCACTAATTTAACTCATGTCAGTTCTTCTTAATATTATTACACAGGTAGTGTAATTACACTATGATATACTTACACTACACTACACTATATATTTAATTTATATTTGGATGCAAAACATGTGATTTTGAGCCCTAAATTGGTGTGCGTTTTAGGAGTTATATTACTGATTTAGATGAACTTATCAGTCGTTGTAAACGAGCTCAGCCAGCTTGTTTTGATTTATGAGAGGTCAAGCTCGAGCTCGGCTTGTTTCGAGCTCTTTTTCTAAAGCTCAAGTTCGGCTCGTGAGTCGTTTTGTCAAGCTTGGCCTTGGCTCGTTTATTAATTAATAATTAATTTTGATACGATTATTATTTATATATATATATATATATGTATTTTTTGATAAAAACCTAAACGAGACTAAGCTCGGATCGAGCTTCTGTAGCGTCTTAGACTATCCAAAGCTTGACTCGAGCTTGGTTGTACAATGTGAAATTAATATGCGTTTCGAGCTCTTTTTCTAAAGCCCAAGCTCGGTTCATGAGTCAATTTTTCAAACTCGGCTCGTCTATTATTTATTTATTCATATTCATTAATTTTTAATTTATAAGGTTTTTTTAATTATTTATTTATATCTTGAGAAAAAGACCTTAACCGAGACTAAGCGCAGATCGAGCTCGTGTAGCACCTTAAATGAGAGAAAGCTCGGCTCGGCCCGTCTATTATTTATTCATATTCATTAATTTATAATGTTTTTTTTAATTATATATATATATATATATATATATTGAGAAAAGACCTTAAATGAGACTAAGCGCAGATCGAGCTTGTGTAGCACCTTAAACGAGAGAAAGCTCGGCTCGAGCTCGACTGTAAAATGTGCAATTATCACATAGAAGTCCAAAAGAGTCATAACTAAAAGCATACACAAGGCTCGACAAGCCAAAACGAGCTTCTCATACAAGTCTCAAGAACTAAACGCGCTTTATTTGAGGCTTGACTTCTTAAGCTCGGATCGATCTCGAAAAAGCTTGGTTTGTTTTGAGCTTTTTATTGATCTGATCTCGAGTAGCTCGTGAGCAGCTTGACTTGTTTGCACCCTACAGTTTCATAGTGAATTAAAGTTTTTATCAAATAGGTTTTCAGAGCTATCTTTGCATCATAACTTTGTATATTAATACCTTCTTTATCTTGTTGCTGCTTGCAGGTAAATACTCAAGCCGCATCTGATATTACAGACTGCAGTGACTGCCAAAATTCGAAATACTATGTTGTTGTTGTTCAGGTGTTTCTTTTTGTTTAGTTTTTCATGTCTTTGTTATTAATAATGCAAACCCACAATCCACACTGCTCTTAGTTTATAATTTCAATATCTGTTACCTGCAGTATACTGCTCGGTTTAGTGCTGATACTGTAAAAAACTTCCTTTATACACTCAACAATGGCAAGATACCCAAAAAAAGATTCAACTGTAAGTAACATCTCTTGTTAATAGTTAACTTTCATGTTGTAAATTTATAAAACATCCTTTAGACGAAAATATCGGATTTGGTTCGAGAGTTTGTGATTTTGTGCCATGGCCTTGCAGTAAGACTTGCCCCCGAAGACATATCACACAAATTGACTGGTTTTGAACACAATGGAGTTACATGCGTTGGCATGAAAACAGACATCCCGGTAATCAGCTATTAATTCAGTAATTTTTTAATTTGAAAATTTATAAAACGAATATTGTTGTAATTTTCAGGTTACAAATATTTGTGTTTTATGATAGTTATTTTTTGGGTGAAAAATGGCAGGTTATTTTGGATGAAGCAATTGTGAAGCTTCAACCTGACTACTTTTGGCTCGGTGGTGGCGAGATCGATCTAAAACTAGGAATTAGGACATCTGAATTCATCAACTTCACAAAACCTTTCATCGTGAATTGTAGCGGTTCTTGATTATATTTGTCTCAGTTGTTAGCAAAAGATGGTATTATCACTTTCGGATGTGGTTGTATGGGTCTTCTATATTTATTTTATGATATCCATTTTTAATTGTAGTCTACTCCTTCGAAAGAGTGTATGATTAATCTTCCTTGTTTGAAAATACATCATAATCTATATATCTTCTTCTCTAGATATAAATTTGTGAGAGTGGAGTCTTTGAATCACTAAGGACCTGCGTTGTCATGAACTTGTCAGAGAGTACGTGGCTCCAAATTATGACCCGTGATGTAAAGTACATTGTTATCGTCCTCAATGGGACATCTAGGTGGTGATAAAGCGTCTGCCTCACAACCAAAAGGTAAAACGTTCAAATTTTGCATAATACAGGCTATTGTGTATTTATTCTGAAAAATTTAGAAAATTGTTGTTAAAAGAAAATTACATTTTATTGTACATAGACGGCTAAATGCTAGCTACGATATTTATAAAAGGATTAACACTAACACCCCCCCCCCCCCCGCCCCAACCCCCCAAAAAAACCACGGTTCTTCAGCTACCTGCTGCCTCGTTGCTAATGCCGGCGGCTTTTTACTATTGTGTTCTATCAATGCATGGTGGATTTTTTAAAAACTCATCGAGAACAATTGGTGATGTTGTAGAAGTTGCATCACTACTTGCATCCTGCAATTTGGGCTGCAGTTAGGAATGGATGACTTCATTTTTTATACTTGATTTAAGTATTTAAGAAAAAAACCCTTCTCTACCGACATTGAGGACCAGAGGTATTATGCATGTTTTACAAATGAATAATGATGGAATCGATTTTGGGTACCCTACCAATAATCTTACATTTAAAGTAGAGTCCACATTTGATTTGTTTAATGTTAGGATGTTACATTTGTGTTGGTTGTAAGTTCAAATGAGGATTTTATGGATATCAGATCATTTTGATTAATTGTGATTTACTTAAAAAACAAAGTAAAGTGCACATAACACGTTTGTAAGATACTATGGTTTGAATTGGCATGACCGTGATAGAAAGTTGCAACTAAACTAATAATCAGCCGTAATTGATTATCAATAATGACAATCCATAATTGACTATAAGTGATAATCAACAATAGTAAGTTACTACCGAGCGGTGCCAATTTCGTTTGTGGCAAATATGCATTAATAACAAGTTACTACTAATCGAAGGTAACCGGTCATCAGTAGCAACTAAGTTAGTGTTGAAGAGGTTTCTACTAATAAATTTTCACTAACTTATAAAAGGATGATCTTTGATCTTTGTGAACTATCCTTCAAAGATTTTATAGCATCAATAAAATATTTATGAAAGTGATTTTATCATGATTTATAGAGTTATCCTGGCCATAATGAATTATAAAGCCAACATCATCCTTTAATAATAACAAGATTTGTGCAATAATACAAACTTTAAAGGCATTGGAAGTTGGAAATTTCATGTTTCGTTCTATGGCCGGGCTAAGTGTTATCTGATTGGCTCAAATGGAGGCTAGAGTTAATGGAAATTATCAACACAATGCCAGCCCTTTGAATTCTCATGTGTCATAGACATTGTAAAAGTCAATATCCTAGAGCAAAAATTCCTACTTTTGGTCTATGTTCATGGCTACTGAACTCTGGTCCACTAGTTTCTCTCTGTTTCTTTTTTTTTTCCTTTCCATTGAAAAGTCATTATCAGATGAACTTCAAGAAGTTATGGTAGGAAACCAGTGGAGGTAAGATTCGAACCTCTTATCTGTGTTAGAGTGGAACATGTGCTTATCACTGTGTTACCTCTTCAAAGGTTACTAAGTGCTAGCTTGTATGCATTTGATCATCATTTAGTTAAAGAAGTAATAAAAAAGATTACATGTTCCTAGTAGTTCACTCGGTTAATAAACTTCTTTATTTACCGTAGTCTGTACTCTGTAGTGTTGATCCATGAAGCAAGATAAAGTTTATTATTGCGTAAGACTGAATCTTGCAGAAGCAATTTGGTGATTAAGATCAGCTTGATGACTCCTCTGAACGCATTGCCATTATCGATTTGATCTTTTGTTTCCTTGGCATGTTTTGATTAAATTTGACGAGTTTTTGATTTATTTTGGTGAAATTTTGCACTTAAATTAAGCATATTGATAGTCTTTTTATCATTAAGTTGTGTGTGCGGTTCATTATAATGGACCAGATTAGTTATTGAAACTAAATTTTTGATGAAAAAAAAAAGAGTCAATTTAGTCATAGTATCCAGTATATTCTTTATTGTATGATATAACAATTGTGTATAACAAGGATTAAATCTTTCACAGTAAACAAAAGGGAAATGTCAATGTGGGCATGACATGCATATTTTTTGTGCATGTATGCATTATTTTTAAAGCACATATCATGATTCATGTGTGTGTGCATTATTTTTAAAGCACACATCTGGAACAATTTTACAAAAATGGTAAATGGTGCATAAAATTAGTGAGAGACACTTTATACATGGCACTGACGCAATACATTTCATAATATAGATGAAACGCTAAGAAAAGAAAAAAAATAATACACGTCTAAAGCGGGTACTAGACCTTAGCCTCCCTTCTGGACGCCGGCTAAGGCCTAGTCCCCACTTTGCATGTGTATTACTTCGTCGATCTAAGGATGAAGACGAAGAACAAAATCCTTATACACATTTTACAAGCACATGGTGAATTAAATCGATTGAACAAGAAATCGAGCATGACGATCACTATGATCTCCTATCAATTTACTCTAAAATATTTAATTGTGTCTTAGTTGTTGTATCCGTCTAATAACCGTTTTCATGTCCGATCATGTTTGCTTTTTTATACGCATATATGTAACTTAGAACACAACGCATATGTAACAACAATATATGTAAATTTGTTCTAAGCTTGTACACTTAACCATTTACATATTTTTAATGCTCTACATGTGTAATTGTGTAAGCTAAAGATGTACGTATATCATATAATGTTCTACGTGTTCATGTTCTTTTATCCAAAATCTTCCAAGTAAAAGACCTAGGCTCAATTTTTTTGGTAATTATTTAATGCATGAAGAAACGATAAATAGAGAGAGAGAGAGAGAGAGAGGATCCCCTTATACCGAATGTAGTGGGGGGTTTTGGGGTTTGGGTTTGAGCGTTTTATAGGTTAGGCATGACCCTCTTCCAGGCCAATGGAGAGAAAGGTGGGGATGTTTTTGGGCAAAAGTCCAAAACCAATATGCATGGTATAAAGATGTGTGATTTTACAACAGAAAATGTGATTTTTACTGCCCATAATGCCAATCGATTAATTTTAGAGGAAACATCTAGTGGGGGCTGACTTTCTTCTAGACCAATGGAGTGAAAGGTGGGACGTTTTGGGGCAAAACCACTACGCATGGTCTAAAGATGGATAATTTCGCAACAAAAAAAAGGTGATTTGTACTACCCATAAAGAAAAATAATCACAATTTCCATATAAATATTTTTAGTTATGTCAATCGATTAATTTTAGCCATTGATCGAGCATGATCAATGGTTGTTAGGCTCTTCAAGTTATCACAAGAAATGGAGTTCTCATAACATCTCTATATATCATATATCATGTGTATATTATCATATTAAAGTGTGTGTGTGTGTGAGAGAGAGAGAGAGAGAGAGTGATTGAGAGAGAAGCAAGTTGATCAAACTACCATATAACTGTCTTCCTGCTTCATGAAGGAACCAACCAACATATTTAAGACATGGGTACATCAGTGGACCACAAATCAATTTTTGATATTTCTTCATTGATAGAAAAGTTAACACTGCAACATAGACATGATCATTGCAAGTAACCATACAATGATTAATTACAATTACTCACTTATCATACATCATAGAAACAAAGCATTGCTATAGTTGATAATATACCCCCAAAAGGGTCGGTTGTTCAAAACTCCAAATGCATAATTTGAGCTTACATTAATACAAGATATATAGTATATTTTTACTAACTAATCAAATGTGACGTTCGCGAATTGGAGTAGAATCAACAACATAACTCATTCAAGGCTGTATATTGTGGATTGGTGGCTTACGGTGGGGCTGCGCATAGTCCATGACTACAACATCTTCAGTAATACTATTATCCTCAGATTTATTTATAGCTTCCTTCGAATCTTGTAGCTTAGACTCCATTGTTGATCGACCGTGATTCTTCCATCCCTACGATAAACAATAAGAAAATTTTTATGATTTTCTAGTTTTTGATGTGATGTTAAACTATAGTTAATAACACCATTTGCCAAATACTTAATTATTGGTAATGGTTTTGTATTCTTGTAGAGACATATATATTTGACTTTTTAAAAAATCTGATGACTTGGCTACTTCTTAAAAACCAATGAATCTTTTATGGATGCATGCAAGTTTGATAATTATTTAAGTAACATGAGATCAAGATCAAGATCAAGATCAAGATCAAGATCAAGAAGATGAGAAGATGTTTGTGTAAAGTTAAATATATCACATACTTGATATATAAAAATTTGAATGTTATGGATGTTTCTGCTTTCAAAGTTATAGCTTGAAAATGGATAATGAAAGTATTATATCATTTTGCATGCAATCATGCATGTAGTGGCAAAGATCATACACATGCATAGTTTCTTAAGTTTTGTAATATAAAAGAGGATTTATTGTTTATTATTAGATGATTTATGAACTAGACTGGTACTTCTAGTTTATTTGTTTTTTTTGGAAATTCGCAATTTCGCATACTAGCCTGGCCGGCTAATTTTGGCGAAAAACACTTTATTTACTTCTAGAATTTACTTACAAGCTATATATAGCGAACCGACTACAAGTACAAGAAGCTAGTTTCAAAAAACTACGAAAAAAAATCTGTAATTGATGCATGATAAGCGATTTACCTCTACTTTGTTTTCCTCTTGAGAAATTTGTACCTTGATATCACTTCCTGCAGATTATATATAACATGCATACCATATCAATATCCACATAGCAATCCAAACATACAAATTATTCACTTTGAAATATCATCAAATTATAACCTTTATGGATCTTGTACTCATTTGAAGGAAACTCTAGCTTCGACTCCTTTAGTTCAAACCTGTCTTCATTAACATAATTTGTTCTTTCGAGCTCAGCCATTAGTACCGGTACTGTCTGATTTAGATACAAGATGAATCCAATAATCGTATCAGTCACAATACTATAATCCATATATATATATGTGTGTGTATAGGGAGGGATCTTAAGAAAACTCTTCTTTGTGAAAAATTAATAGTAATAAAGACTTCATACTACATATATGCACTTCTTTGTGAAAAAAATATAAAACTTCATACTACGTACATATATGCAGTATACTACAATATTACCACATATATAATACGGAGTATTATCATATGTGTAATATGATATATTGCATATATGTAGTATATGTAGTATGAAGATTTTTGGTTTTCTCGTAATTCTTTCATTATATATATATAAAAGATACAGACCTTGCTAGTTATTAAACGAAGTTCTTTCCCCGGTTCCTTGTGGAACACGCCAAGATGGCGGGAACTGCATGCATGCATGGAAACACATAGGTGGAGGATAAGATAATAAATAAGAAATGACATTTTTTTTCTCAGTGTGGGAGATGAAAAACCCAAGGTGTATTTATGGACTATATTATCTTGCAGAGTTGCAAGTCTGATCTAAACTAGTTTGAAGTTGGTTTGCTTCGACAGGTGTGGCGACCTGAAGAGGTAGGTCCCAGCAAAGTCCAGTTGGACCCGCAAGACAAACCTTGAAAAGGTACGTCTGCGCAAAGACCAACTGGTTCCGCAGGACCCACCATGCTCAGAGAGATGAAGACCTTACACGCAGTAAGCCAGCTGTTCCCGCAGGAAAGCCTCCCTTGGTACAGTACTCTACCTGTTCCCGCAGCTGTGGGTACATACCAGGAAGGAAGGCTACCCGCACTAACGGTAAGGCTACACGCATAAGGCACTAACTCTTACACTTCAGCAATGTCACCTGAGGAAGGAATGAGCAAGGCGGGAATACTCCCGCCCAAATGAGCCAGTCCGTACGCTTCTGGAAGATCTTTTGTACTATACCTGCCAAGGTATGGACAAAATAGACAAGATCTGACCAAAGCAGCCCATGAACCAATCACAGGGTGACAGCTCACCGACAACAGTACGAGGAGCACGCTCTAGTACAAAATGTCACTATCAGCCGCTGCCTACCCACCAACTCCCATCGTGGCACGTACACAGCCCATGGTTGGTGAAAAAGGAATATTATACAGCTGGCCATGTCACTATCAGCCGCTGCCTACTCACCAACTCCCATCGTGGCACGTGCGTAGCCTGTAGTTTGTGGAAAAGGAATATTATACAGCTGGCCGTACCTGCTTGAAAACCTACCTTCGGCTATAAATACTCCAACACCTTGGAACGGTATCATTATCTTATATCATCTGATGTTATCTTATCTTCTCTAGCTATTTCTCTTAATATACACTTATATTCAGAGCAATCTAGTCTGATTCTCACGCCGGAGGGTGGTCACAAGGAGGAACCCCCCTTTCTCAGTGACGAGCTCACGGTGTCTGTTTTGCAGGTCAAGAAGAATAACCATCTTTGCCGGACCTAACCCTCGTGGGAAACATCTACTTAACCCTAAGATTATCTGTAATCTGCCAGGGTCACTTAGTGTTTCTTCATTGGCGCCATCCGTGCATTAAGCTAGAACTTAATCTTCCTTTTCAGTTTTTTCAAAACTTCTGGAAAGATGGTTAAGGTTACTCCGATGCCAAGGCCAACGAGTGACCAAGAAACTCCGGTAACCACAACCCCAGCTACTGGGGGGAACACCGGTGAGTACACAATTTTTATGAACACTACCCCGGTTACCCAAGCCGGGGCAAGTGCAGTAAACAATCCGCCCCTGGGATTTATCGATACCTAGTTGGAGAAACAACAGACGAGACTCCCCCGCCAAACACTTGATCAAGTTAAAGCTTGGGCGGAAGCACGTCAAAAAGAATTCCAAGCTGAGTTGGATGAACGTTTACGTTCACTTCAACAGGCTAATGACGAATTCGGAACCACTCGACAACAGCTCAACATGAGCAATGATTATTCGGATGATGAGTGGGAAGAATCTAACAGCGACGCAAACCCTCGTCATAAGACGAAAGGGAAGCGTATGGAAGCAGATTCCCAGCCGAAAAGAAATTTTGGAGAAACCTTTAAGCCAAGAAACGCGGGGGGGGGGGGGGAAACCCACGTGACTTCTCCAAAACTTTCAGGCCAACTGTTGCAAATGCGGGAACGTCCAAGTTTGCAAGGGACATTGCGGAAGCAATCGCCCCGAAAAGTGCCAAACAGATGTCCAACATCGGCACTTATGATGGCATATCCGACCCAGACGATCACTTGAACAGATTTATAGCGGGGGCAACCGTCAGCAACTGGACGAAACCCACGTGGTGTTATATGTTCCAGATGACGCTGGTCGGAGCAGCCAGAGCATGGTTTAATCGTCTACCAGTCCACCACATCTTTGATTGGGCGGACTTCCAGCACAAGTTCAGCCAGCACTTCAGTCAACAAAGAAAATATACTGAAGAGCAGTGGACGATCCTCAACTGCGTTAGAGAGGAGGATGAGTCTTTACTAGACTTCATCACTCGCTTCAACTCTAAAAAGCTAAGTCTGGGCACCATATGTGAAGATCTTGTTCGCGCCGCTTTCATCCAGGGCGCCGAATACCCAGAGCTTATCCGCACGTTGACGGGTAAAGATGGCATGCCATCCACATGGGATGCCATCATGACGGCAGCCAAGCGCTTTGCCGAAACGGAGAAACAACTGGGTAGGAATCTTCCCCAGAACACAAACCTCTACACGCAGAGGACCAGAGAGAATAATGTCTGCACCGCCCGACAAAATAAAAAGAGGAAGCTTGGTATTTGGCAGTCAAGGGTAAACTTTGACACCTTATCCAGCTCTCGCCCTCTATTAGGCGGAAGGGATAACACGCACTCATCAAACAGGAACCCTAGATGGACGCCACTCACCAAAAGCGTCACGGAGATATTTGCCACCGAAAAACTCCCATGGCCAAAAGCTCCAATAATCCGGCAGCGCCATAACGCGGATCAGAGCAAATCCTGTGACTTCCACGGGACAAAGGGCCACACCACCGAGGAGTGTACATCTTTGAAGGATGTTGTCGAAACATTCGTCAAAGATGGAAAACTTACACACCTTGTGGCATCGATCAAGAATGGAGGGAGAAATGATAATCGGTACAAGGGCAACGGACGAAAGCCCGTCGACATCAGCATTCACATGGTCCATGGTAACGTCAGAGGAAGACAACGACGAATGACAGAACCATGTGCATGGAAGGAAGCTGAAGTGCGCTTCCCACGAGTGCCAGGAGGGCCCAACAAAGAAGGCCCTATAGTCATCAAAAGCCAGCTGGGGCACTACATCACTTCACGCACTCTTGCTGATAACGGCGCTTCGTCAACGGTCATGTACAGGCAGTTCTTCGTCAAGCTAGACGACGAAGACAAAGAACGCCTGGAAACAGTCTACGCCTCGATGGAAGGGTTCGATGGCAGCACAAACACCCCCCTGGGTATCCTATCTTTCCCCGTCACTCTCACGGACGGGAAACACTCCCGCACAGAAGACGTGGACTTCGTCGTAATGAGGAAGCCACACCACACATACGACATTCTCTTCGGGAGAGACGGGATGGCAAGATTCAATGCCGTTGTGTCTTCAATCCACGGCATGATGGGGTGGCCAACAGCTGAGGGTGTAGCGATGATCACCGGTATTCCCCAGGTATGCATCGCATCTGTCTCATCTAAACCCAAACCAAAGATGGCTAAACCAACCATCACCGAACCAGAAGAATGGGCCTTCAATGGCAAATACCCCGACCAGACTGTTACCATTGGCCTAACAATCACCGATCCTATACGCACCTTACTCAAACGCTTACTGCAGAAAAACGCTGACATTTTCGCGTGGACACCAGCCGACATGACTGGTGTACCTCGAAGTAAGGCAGAGCATATGCTTAGATGTGACCCGGCTTTTACGCCAGTCATACAAAAGCGTCGAGTAATGGGGGCGGAACAGGCTAACGCGTGTAGAACCCAAGTCAAGGAACTCCTTGACGCGGGCATCGTACGCGTTAGCAGATATCAAACATGGGTTGCAAATCCCATCATGGTACCGAAATCTAACAAACAATGGCGCATGTGCATAGATTTCAAAGACCTAAACAAAGCATGCCCCAAAGATTGTTACCCGTTACCCGAAATTGACCTTAAGGTAGATTCGTTAGCACCGTTTCGCCTTAAATGCTTCCTTGATGCGTATAAGGGATACCATCAAATCCACATGGCCGTTGACGATTAGGACAAAACCGCATTTCGGACGCCCGATGGCACATTTTGTTATCAAATGATGCCATTCGGACTTAAGAATGCCGGGTCCACATACCAACGCCTGATGGACAAAGAGTTTCATGCCCAAATTGGGAGGAACTTGGAAGTTTACATGGATGACTTGGTCATCAAAAGCCTTGAGCCAGAAGCGATGTTGAAAGACATCGAGGAAACTTTCAACACGCTCAGAAAGATAAACATGAAGCTCAACCCGAGCAAGTGTTCTTTTGGAGTGGAAGAATGGAAGTTCTTAGGAGTCATCGTTACCAAAGATGGCTTCAGAGCGAACCCTGAAAAGGTCGAGGCCATTATTAAAATGGAATCACCTACTACTATCAAACAAGCTCAGACACTGAATGGACGACTAGTCGCACTTAACCGTTTTTTGGCGAATCATGCGGATAGATCGTTCCCATTCGTGTCAACATTAAGAAATTGTTTGAAGAAAACGCACTTCCGCTGGACACCAGAAGCGGAAGCAGCTTTTCAAGAGATTCGGTCACGCTTGATCGAACTTCCAACGCTCACAGCACCAGAAGTGGGGGAGGAATTAATCCTATACCTCTCCGCTACAGACAGAGCAACCAGGGCAGTCCTACTAGTAGAACGGAAAGGCATCCAGATGCCAATCTACTATGTTAGCCGCGTCTTAACAGACGTAGAAACCCGGTACTCTACCCTGGAAAAATTAGTCTTAGCGCTTGTACAGGCTTCACGCAGGCTAAGACGATATTTTCAAGGTCACCCAATCACCATTCTCACCAATTTCAAACTTGCAAACGTTCTAGGCAAACCCGAGTTGTCAGGACGTCTAGCCAAATGGGCAATAGAATTGGGAGAATACGCGATAAAGTACAAACCAAGACCAGCCATAAAAGGCCAGGTCTTGGCCGACTTTATTGCAGAAGTCCCCGCTTCGCGGGAGAAAGAGTGCCAGGAGGAGGCTCAACCCTCTCCAGCACAGGACATTGATGATGTCTGGCAACTCTACACTGATGGAGCAGCCAATAACGAGGGTTCAGGCGCAGGGTTGAAACTAACCAACCCAGCAGGCCAAGAATACACTTACGCTATTCGACTGGATTTTCCAATTACGAATAACGAAGCGGAGTACGAAGCATTCTTGGCCGGGTTGAGAATTGCGCGTAAGATGGGAGTGAAAAACTTGGAAGCCCACGTGGATTCCATGTTAGTAGCCAACCAAATAAACGGGACGTACACGGCCGTAAACGACACAATGGCCCTGTACCTCGCACAAGCAAAAACCCTTATGTGCGATTTTAACGATTGTAAAGTCATACACGTCAAGCGAAGCGAAAACAAATCTGCAGATGCGTTAAGCAAGCTTGCATCATTAGCCTTCACCCACTTGGGAAAGGACATTCGTGTTGAACTCCTTGGAGCACCATCAGTCCCCGCACAAGGAAATTTGTGTCATCCAAACCGGCACGGAAACGTGGATGACACCAATCATAAATTACCTTGCGGCGGGCATACTACCAGAGTCAAAAACACAGGCAAGAAAGATACGCTGTAAAGCACTGAACTATCAATTCGTTGATGACATCCTTTACAGACGTAATTTTCTTGGCCCACTCCTAAGATGCGTGAACAACCAAGATGCTGATTACCTCCTAAGGGAAGTACACGAAGGCATCTGCGGAGTACACGCAGGTCCACGCGCTGTTGTAGCCAAGCTAAACAAC